>NC_047018.1:3472520-3781204 GCF_902652985.1 Pecten maximus | reverse complement strand
ACATGGTCAACTCAGGTCACCACTCGACTATATGTAAATATGGTCACCTAAGTCACTTCTCCACTGTATGTAGATATGGTCACCTCAGGTCACCTCTCCACTGTATGTAAATATGACCACCTCAGGTCACCTCTCCACTGTATGTAAATATGGTCACCTTAGGTCACCTCTCCACTGTATGTAGATATGGTCACCTCAGGTCACCTCTCCACTGTATGTAGATATGGTCACCTTAGGTCACCTCTCCACTGTATGTAAATATGACCACCTCAGGTCACCTCTCCACTGTATGTAGATATGGTCACCTTAGGTCACCTCTCCACTGTATGTAAATATGACCACCTCAGGTCACCTCTCCACTATATGTAGATATGGTCACCTCAGGTCACCGCTCCACTGTATGTAAATATGGTCACCTCAGGTCACCTCTCCACTGTATGTAGATATGGTCACCTCAGGTCACCTCTCCACTGTATGTAGATATGGTCACCTTAGGTCACCTCTCCACTGTATGTAGATATGGTCACCTCAGGTCACCTCTCCACTGTATGTAGATATGACCACCTCAGGTCACCTCTCCACTGTATGTAGATATGGTCACCTTAGGTCACCTCTCCACTGTATGTAAATATGGCTACCTTCAGTCACCTCTCCACTGTATGTAAATATGGTCACCTCAGGTCACCTCTCCACTGTATGTAAATATGGTCACCTCAGATCAACTCTCCACTGTATGTAAATATGACCACCTCAGGTCACCTCTCCACTGTATGTAAATATGGTCACCTTAGGTCACCTCTCCACTGTATGTAGATATGGTCACCTCAGGTCACCTCTCCACTGTATGTAAATATGGTCACCTCGGGTCACCTCTCCACTGTATGTAGATATGGTCACCTCAGGTCACCTCCACTGTATGTAGATATGGTCACCTCAGGTCACCTCTCCACTGTATGTAAATATGGTCACCTCGGGTCACCTCTCCACTGTATGTAGATATGGTCACCTCAGGTCACCTTTCTACAGTATATAAATATCCACTGTTTGTAAGTAAAGGAATTTTGGGAAGGTTGAAATCATGTCGCATGTCATGATTAAAGTTGGATTAATATTACATATGTAAAACATGTATGAACCGATAGATTGAAGTTTTCTGAAGAGATCGGTAGTATATTTATGTTGGTAGGTGAAGATTTTGTACGAAAAAATAAGTTTGAAAAAAATAGGTCAGAATTTCAATGGCGATCGGATGTTTGGGATATGTTTTAATATAAGACTAGACATGCCCCTGTGAGTCAAGTAAGAGTTTCATTAACTATTCACAAAATACAAAATGTATAAAGAAAAACGAAAACTAGTTTAATACATTATCTTTTAATTGTACGTTTTCAAACTGAATTTAAATATGTAAATTAAAAAAAAATTTAATATTCTTATGGTTTTCCTCATCTCGCTCCAAGCAAGTTAAAAGTTTAAAACAAAGTCCTGCACACTTACACAGATACACACACTCAATCACAATGTAAGTTATATTCCTTTTGCACAATGTTATCTACCACGTCACTCTGAATGAACACGTGCTTAATGTAGCCGTTCACACGTCCCTGATGTAGATGACAACACGCGCCTCAATGTAGACATACAAATGTCCCTGATGTAGATGACAACACGCGCCTCAATGTAGACGTTCACACGTCTCTGATGTAGATGACAACACGCGCCTCACTGTAGGCATACACATGTCCCTGATGTAGATGACAACACGCGCCTCAATGTAGACGTACACACGTCCCTGATGTAGATGACAACACGTGCCTCAATGTAGACATACACACGTCCCTGATATAGATGACAACACGCGCCTCAATGTAGACGTACACACGTCCCTGATGTAGATGATAATAAAAAACACCTCAATGTAGACGTACACACGTCCCTGATGTAAGATGACAACACGCGCCTCAACGTAGATGTTCACACATCCCTGATGTAGATGACAACACGCGCCTCAATGTAGACGTACACACGTCCCTGATGTAGATGACAACACGCGCCTCAATGTAGACATACACGTCCCTGATGTAGATGATAACACACGCCTCAATGTAGACGTACATACGTCCCTGATGTAGATGACAACACGCGCCTCAATGTAGACGTACACATTTCCCTGATGTAGATGACAACACGCACCTCAATGTAAATGTACACACGTCCCTAATATAGATGACAACACGCGCCTCAATGTAGACGTACGTCCCTGATGTAGATGATAACGCGCCTCAATGTTGACGTACACACGTCTCTGATGTAGATGACAACACACGCCTCAATGTAGACGTTCATATATCCCTGATGTAGATGACAACACGGGCCTTAATGTAGACGTACATACGTCCCTGATGTAGATGACAACACGCGCCTCAATGTAGACGGACACACGTCCCTGATATAGATGACAACACGCGCCTCAATGTAGACGTACACACGTCCCTGATGTAGATGACAACGCGTGCTCAATGAAGACGTACACACGTCCCTGATGTAGATGATAATAACAAGTACCTCAATGTAGACGTACACGTCCCTGATATAGATGATAACACACGCCTCAATGTAGACGTACACACGTCCCTGATGTAGATGACAACGCGTGCTCAATGAAGACGTACACACGTCCCTGATGTAGATGATAATAACAAGTACCTCAATGTAGACGTACACGTCCCTGATATAGATGATAACACACGCCTCAATGTAGACGTTCACACGTCCCTGATATAGATGACAACACGCGCCTCAATGTAGACGTACACACGTCCCTGATGTAGATGACAACACGTGCTCAATGAAGACGTACACACGTCCCTGATGTAGATGATAATAACAAGTACCTCAATGAAGACGTACACACGTCCCTGATATAGATGATAATAACAAGTACATCAATGAAGACGCACACACGTCCCTGATGTAGATGACAACACGAGCCTCAATGTAGACGTACACACGTCCCTGATGTAGATGACAACGCGTGCTCAATGAAGACGTACACACGTCCCTGATGTAGATCATAACACGCGCCTCAATGTAGACGTACACACGTCCCTGATGTAGATCATAACACGCGCCTCAATGTAGACGTACTCAACTCCCTGATGTAGATGATAACACGCGCCTCAATGTAGACGTACACACGTCCCTGATATAGATGACAACACACGCCTCAATCTAGACGTACACAAGTCCCTGATGTAGATGATAACGCGCCTCATTGTTGACGTACACATATCCCTGATGTAGATGACAACACGCGCCTCAATGTAGACATACACACGTCTCTGATGTAGATGACAACACACGCCTCAATCTAGACGTACACACGTCCCTGATGTAGATGACAACACGCGCCTCATTGTAGACGTACACACGTCTCTGATGTAGATGACAACACGCGCCTCAATGTAGTCGTACACACGTTCCTGATGTAGATGATAACACGCGCCTCAGTGTAGACGTACACACGTCCCTGATGTAGATGACAACACGCGCCTCAATGTAGACGTACACACGTCTCTGATGTAGATGACAACACGCGCCTCAATGTAGACGTACATACGTCCCTGATGTAGATGATAACGCGCGCCTCAATGTAGACGTATTCAAGTCCCTGATGTAGGTGACAACACGCGCCTCAATGTAGACATACACACGTCTCTGATGTAGATGACAACACACACCTCAATCTAGACGTACACACGTCCCTGATGTAGATGACAACACGCGCCTCAACGTAGACGTTCACACGTCCCTGATGTAGATGACAACACGCGCCTCAATGTAGCCGTACACACGTCTCTGATGTAGATGACAACACGCGCCTCAATGTAGACGCACACACGTCCCTGATGTAGATGATAACGCGCCTCAATGTAAACGTACTCAAGTCCCTGATGTAGATGACAACACGCGCCTCAATGTAGACGTACACACGTCCCTGATGTAGATGACAACACTCGCCTCAATGTAGACGTACACACGTCCCTGATGTAGGTGATAACACGCGCCTCAATGTAGACGTACACACGTCCCTGATGTAGATGACAATACACGCCTCAATGTAGACGTACTCAGGTCCCTGACGTAGATGACAACACGCGCCTCAATGTAGACGTACACACGTCCCTGATGTAGATGACAACACGCGCTTCAATGTAAAACTACACACGTCCCTAATGTAGATGATAGCACGCGCCTCAATGTAGACGTACACACGTCCCTGATGTAGATGACAACACGCGCCTCAATGATCGATTGTTCGTCTGCGTTTTGTTTCTAGGCCACTGTATAGCGTAGTTTTGTGTAATTAACCGATCCGATAATGATCCAAAGATATTCGTCTTCATGGTGTGTCCGGGCAGCTTTTATAGGACGTTACAAGAACACGAATTCTGCAACATATGTAAATATTCAGAATGAAAATATACTACTATATAATAAAATTATTTCCAATGACAGTTCATCCGGTGTTCAAACTTTACCAAATGAGCCCAGTCTTGTGGTTATAGCGCCGTAGTCCGTTATTTAATTCCTGACTTCCCTTTAGGACCTTTTTATTTCTGATCACTTGTATCACGAGAGACCTAGCATGACGAAACAGCGGAATGATAATTTTTATACATCTTTTTTAGACTAATACGTTGTCTCTATTTACCCAACCCCATATGACCTCGACTGTTGGCGTCCCTCTTAACACCCATCCCTATATATGACCCAGACTGTTGGTGTCCCTCTAGAAACCCGTCCTCATATGACCCTGACTGTTGGTGTCCCTCTAAAAACCCGTCCTCATATGACCCTGACTGTTGGTGTCCCTCTAGAAACCCGTCCTCATATCACCCTGACTGTTGGTGTCCCTCTAGAAACCCGTCCTCATATCACCCTGACTGTTGGTGTCCCTCTAGAAACCCGTCCTCATATCACCCTGACTGTTGGTGTCCCTCTAGAAACCCGTCCTCATATGACCCTGACTGTTGATGTCCCTCTAGAAACCCGTCCTCATATGACCCTGACTGTTGGTGTCCCTCTAGAAACCCGTCCTCATATGACCCTGACTGTTGGTGTCCCTCTAGAAACCCGTCCTCATATGACCCTGACTGTTGGTGTCCCTCTAGAAACCCGTCCTCATATGACCCTGACTGTTGGTGTCCCCTGGACACCCATTCTCATTTGACCCTGGCTGTTGGTGTTCCTTTTAACACCCGTCCTCATTTGACCCTGGCAGTTGGTGTCCCCCTAGTCACCCGTCCTCATTTGACACTGACTGTTGGTGTCCCTCTAAACACCCGTCCTCATATGACCTTGACTGTCTGTGTCCCTCTAAACACCCGTCCTCACTTGACACTGACTGTTGGTGTCCCCTACACACCCGTCCTCATATAACCCTGACTGTTGTCTCCCTCTAGACACTCGTCCTCACTTGACCCTGACTGTTGGTGTCCCTCTAAACACCCGTCCTCACTTGACCCTGACTGTTGTCTCCCTCTAAACACCCGTCCTCACTTGACCCTGACTGTTGGTGTCCCTCTAAACACCCGTCCTCACTTGACCCTGACTGTTGGTGTCCCTCTAAACACCCGTCCTCATATGACCCTGACGGTTGGTGTCCCTCTAAACATCCGTCCTCATATGACCCTGACTGTTGGTGTCACTCTAGACAACCGTCCTCATGGAATACTGGCTGATGCGAGGGCACCTAATCATTGTCATCGTTTTTTGTCATTATAATTTCATGAGTGAAGACAGTTGTTTCCGCGATCGGACACAGGAATACTTTAAACGTATTTATTTAGTATGAATGTTATTTTAGTTTTTTTTTTATATAAAATCAAGACTGTTAATTGTATTCTTTATTTTTCTAAGACAAGTATTTCTGATACGTTAACTCCTCAATGTACTAACCTGTTAGAATTAATTTGAATACGCCAGTCAGTTTGTCAACAGTACTAAGTAGATAAATACATACTTACCATACAGAGACATCCTGTTTCTTCTTCGCTCACTATTTTTGGACCATTGTTTATGTCTTCTTCGCTCACTTTTTTCGGATCATTTTCGATATCTTTTCCATGTATTGTGTTGAGGCGACTTGTGTTGTCTTCGTAACCTGTGGGGGTAGTGGTCTCCTCGTTACCTATGGGGGTAGTGGTCTCCCATAATACAGGTGGAGACTTGTATTTCTTAAATTCGTACTTGTTCCTTATAAATTCCATCATTAATGCGCTTGAATTTTGTTAAGGAGTTTTTTTATTTTGACTTAAACGTATTTTATTGCATTTTCTGATCGAGAGGATTGGGCACAATTTGTACAACTTATTCAAAGCCCTTTTCATTTCAACAAATGTTATTGACATTTGATGGTATTAGTCAAAAGGATCAAATAACAGGCCAAGCATATATGAATTTTCTCCTAAGGTGGCAAGTGGATCGTATAAATATAAAATTAGATATATACATTTACTATGAAATGAAAAAAATATATATGTATAACTAACATTTAAGGGAGGTAACTCAAACATAAACATTCACACATCATTCATACATTTTGATTTGTATGCAAAGTATTTGATCTAAAATATTTAATATAAACTATAGATCTATATAGCTAGCCATGTTGATATTTAAAGCATGACAGGTATATACCTAAATAAGCTAGCCATACTGGTATCTAAAACAGGCCCGGTATATACCTAAATAAGCTAGCCATACTGGTATCTAAAACAGGCCCGGTATATACCTAAATAAGCTAGTCATACTGATATCTAAAACAGGCCCGGTATATACCTAAATAAGCTAGTTATACTGGTATCTAAAACACGCCCGGTATATACCTAAATAAGCTTGTCATACTTGTATCTAAACATGACAGGTATATACAAAATGTACCTAAATAAGCTAGTCATATTGATATCTAAAACATGACAGGTATATACCTAAATAAGCTAGTCATGTTGATATTTAAAACAGGCCCGGTATATACCTAAATAAGCTTGTCATATTGATATTTAAAACAGGCCCGGTATATACCTAAATAAGCTAGTCATATTGACAACTAAAACAGGCCCGTATATACCTAAATAAGCCAGTCATATTGATAACTAAAACAGGCCCGGTATATGCCTAAATAAGCTAGTCATACTGATATTTAAAACAGGCCCGGTATATACCTAAATAAGCTAGTCATACTGATATTTAAAACAGGCCCGGTATATACCTAAATAAACTAGTCATACTGATATCTAAAACAGGCCCGGTATATACCTAAATAAGCTCGTCATATTGATATCTAAAACAGGCCCGGTATATACCTAAATAAGCTCGTCATACTGGTATCTAAAACATGACAGGTATATACCTAAATAAGCTAGTCATATTGATATCTAAAACATGACAGGTATATACCTAAATAAGCTCGTCATATTGATATCTAAAACATGACAGGTATATACCTAAATAAGCTAGTCAAACTGATATCTAAACAGGATACTTATTTTGTTGTGGTCGTTGAAAATCCTTGGGAAGTGAAGCCTCGTACAATTTGTTTGCCTTGATGTTTCCAATCTCCTCCATGTTCTACAACATATCAAATGCGTAATTATCATGTCAGTCGAATTACTAGTATCTGTGTGAGTTTGTATTTAGTGCATAATACCTGTCGCCGTAGTTACAGTATTATCAATATGATATCTGTGTTTGTATGTAGTACAGTATACTTGTTGCCATAGTTACAGTAATATCAATATACTGTGTTTGTATGTAGTACAGTATACTTGTTGCAATAGTTACAGTAATATCAATATACTGTGTTTGTATTTAGTACAGTATACTTGTTGCCATAGTTACAGTAATATCAATATACTGTGTTTGTATTTAGTACAGTATACCTGTTGCCATAGTTACAGTAATATCAATATACTGTGTTTGTATTTAGTACAGTGTACTTGTCGCATTTGTTACATGATTGTACACACTGGTGAAAACAACAGTATACAGTTTGTAACAGACAGCTAACTGATGGCTCGTCAGTGGTGTTAAGGATGAGTTTTACTTCACATTAACAAATAAACAAACGAAAACTTTCTACTTACATCAACTTCTGCTGTTGTCCAGAAATCGAGAGTTAGGGACTTTAATTTGCTGGTGTGGCCCAGGATGTTTCGATGAATCCCAGAGCAATGTAAACAAATGAATACACCCAACGTCCAGGAGGCCCATTTTGGTGCTGTGAAGACAAATGACATGGTGGCCATTAATTTAGATCGACCAATCAATAGTTGGTGTGTAATGTACTAACATCACCTTAATACTATTAAAATAATATAAACATAAAGTTTGGTATCATTTTACTCAACGTGGACACTTGTGTACCACCCTTTCCTACATTTATATTATTTACACTTCTGCTCTGCCGATCAACACACACTTTATTATACAAAAAATAATTCGTGAATAACACATTCGAATGACAGATAAGATTGCGCTTCATGGCAGGAGTAATAGAAAGACACCTAAACAGAATAAACTGTAGAAGTGGACGGGCGGCATAGGCGCCATAACTTTTGTTTTTTTTACTAAACCAGTGTAGATACTCATAAGAATTCAGAACTGGTATGCCAACTCTCCTGTAAGTTGGCTGAAGAACTTTGGTCACCAGACAGGCTAAAACATATATTCCCCAAAACAGAATAGGGGTTTGATCCTAAAACAATCTCTAATGTTAACAGAGAATACAGTATAGAGGTAGTGAATGTACCGACACAGGACGGATCTAAGGCTGTTGAGAAATAGTGTCATGTGGAAGTTTGTCGCTGAACTGCCTTGCAACAATAAAGTCATATTGGGCCAATATACAAAGTCAACTATCCACCTGTTAAAATAGTGTTAGGACTAACAACCATGTTGGTACCACAGCAAACACTTACATATCGTACCACAATGTTAGGTACCATACCCAACACTTACATATCACACCACAATGTTAGGTACCACAGTCAACACTTACATATCGTACCACAATGTTAGGTACCATACCCAACACTTACATATCGTACCACAATGTTAGGTACCACAGTCAACACTTACATATCACACCACAATGTTAGGTAACACAGTCAACACTTACATATCACACCACAATGTTAGGTACCATACCCAACACTTACATATCGTACCACAATGTTAGGTACCATACCCAACACTTACATATCGTACCACAATGTTAGGTACCATACCCAACACTTACATATCGTACCACAATGTTAGGTACCACAGTCAACACTTACATATCGTACCACAATGTTAGGTACCATACCCAACACTTACATATCACACCACAATGTTAGGTACCATACCCAACACTTACATATCACACCACAATGTTAGGTACCATACCCAACACTTACATATCGTACCACAATGTTAGGTACCATACCCAACACTTACATATCACACCACAATGTTAGGTACCACAGTCAACACTTACATATCGTACCACAATGTTAGGTACCACAGTCAACACTTACATATCGTACCACTATGTTAGGTACCATACCCAACAGTTACATATCGTACCACAATGTTAGGTACCATACCCAACACTTACATATCGTACCACAATGTTAGGTACCACAGTCAACACTTACATATCGCACCACAATGTTAGGTACCATACCCAACACTTACATATCGTACCACAATGTTAGGTACCATACCCAACACTTACATATCACACCACAATGTTAGGCACCATACCCAACACTTACATATCGCACCACAATGTTAGGTACCATACCCAACACTTACATATCGTACCACAATGTTAGGTACCATACCCAACACTTACATATCACACCACAATGTTAGGTACCATACCCAACACTTACATATCACACCACAATGTTAGGTACCACAGTCAACACTTACATATCGTACCACAATGTTAGGTACCATAGCCAACACTTACATATCGTACCACAATGTTAGGTACCATACCCAACACTTACATATCACACCACAATGTTAGGTACCATACCCAACACTTACATATCGTACCACAATGTTAGGTACCATACCCAACACTTACATATCGCACCACAATGTTAGGTACCACAGTCAACACTTACATATCGTACCACAATGTTAGGTACCATACCCAACACTTACATATCGCATCACAATGTTAGGTACCATACCCAACACTTACATATCGCACCACAATGTTAGGTACCATACCCAACACTTACATATCGCACCACAATGTTAGGTACCATACCCAACACTTACATATCGTACCACAATGTTAGGTACCATACCCAACACTTACATATCGTACCACAATGTTAGGTACCACAGTCAACACTTACATATCGCACCACAATGTTAGGTACCATACCCAACACTTACATATCGTACCACAATGTTAGGTACCATACCCAACACTTACATATCGTACCACAATGTTAGGTACCATACCCAACACTTACATATCGCACCACAATGTTAGGTACCACAGTCAACACTTACATATCGTACCACAATGTTAGGTACCATACCCAACACTTACATATCGCATCACAATGTTAGGTACCATACCCAACACTTACATATCGTACCACAATGTTAGGTACCACAGTCAACACTTACATATCGTACCACAATGTTAGGTACCATACCCAACACTTACATATCGTACCACAATGTTAGGTACCATACCCAACACTTACATATCACACCACAATGTTAGGTACCATACCCAACACTTACATATCGTACTACAATGTTAGGTACCACAGTCAACACTTACATATCACACCACAATGTTAGGTACCATACCCAACACTTACATATCGTACCACAATGTTAGGTACCATACCCAACACTTACATATCGTACCACAATGTTAGGTACCACAGTCAACACTTACATATCACACCACAATGTTAGGTACCATACCCAACACTTACATATCACACCACAATGTTAGGTACCATACCCAACACTTACATATCGCACCACAATGTTAGGTACCACAGTCAACACTTACATATCGTACCACAATGTTAGGTACCACAGTCAACACTTACATATCGTACCACAATGTTAGGTACCACAGTCAACACTTACATATCGTACCACAATGTTAGGTACCACAGTCAACACTTACATATCACACCACAATGTTAGGTACCATACCCAACACTTACATATCGCACCACAATCAGCGCATTGTCCATTGCCGTCCACATTCAATAAGTTGACTAAACGGTCAGCATTCCTTTGCCGCTCTTCGGCAGAGTTACCTAGTTGTGTCGCCATATTTCGGCTGTTGTTTAGTTATGTCGTTTGTGTGATCCAAATGGTTGTATATGTGTTTCACCACTAGCCGTGAATATAAATATCAATACCATGCTTAAGTAGGCACATTCTTTACCCTATATACATAGTTAAAAATAGTCCATTAAATGGATTTTCCGTGACGTCACATCTCTTTATTGGGTGTATATATACAGGTAGGTGGTCAATCATTGACAGATCTACAAATGATAACAAAAAAGAATTGATGGTTTCTTTATTTGAATAAATGTCGTAAAATAATATGGTTATGTTGCTCTTTGCTCAACCCCGCAAATATAGCATTTATCATTAACGTCAAACGACAAACTTAGATATAATTCATTACCCACTATATATACAGTATCAGTGGATTTTATTTGGTATTTTCATACTTTATCACCCATATCCGTGCCATTTTTACACCACTTTAATAAATGTTCATTATTCCGCTGTCACGAGGTGTGGTATTAGGTGTCAAAAACTAATGAGAACCAGCATAACCAACTTATATACATTTATTTACAACCATGCAATAGAGATACAAAAGAAAATGCACTGACACAGCACTCTTCTACACATACCTAGCTATACATAGGCCCCAGGTTTACAAATATTTCACCCAACATTAATAACAGTTCGTTCTAGATACCAGTTTTGATAGAGTCTCTGCACACAGTTTGTACCATAAAGTGTTATACTCCACGTGCCTGGTTCTCGCGGGTATGGAGATGTGTACAGGAATCATTGTGGCAGGTTTGGACCTTTTATGATGTTTATGACAATTTTGATATGATACAGTTTGTAACAATCATATAATACAATAAACAACAATATTCATTTTAAAGTATGTATCATTGTTTTTATTCTTTTGCTCAGAAGAAGTATTAGCAAGCTTGTCTTGTTGGTTGCCCTATGCTAATATCGTCTTGGGCTATTCAGGATAACGATAGTATTACTATGTGATGTTGAGCTTCAAGTTTGAAATACAATAACTTCTTTCAAATCAAACAGAACATGATCATTAAATATATTCCAATAATGCACCTTAGTTTGTTACACGACTAAATCATATGGTTTCCTGTTGATTCCTTGTAATTTGTATGGTTTTCCGGACAGTAAGCCAGAGACAGTGCTTATCTCTATAACTGATAGGATGACCTTGTCTGTATATGTGTCATAGTCTATGCCACTATTTAAAGTACAGTGTACGGTGGACTACCACACCTGCGACTCCCCCATTAAACAAAGATGTATAAATTGTTTTTGGTACAGATTGTGATAGTGTTGGCACTCTGGGGTGTTTCGGAGTCCCGTGTTTATACACAAGCTGAGCTGGATTTATTGGCCAGTGTGCACTATGACCAGCTACCCCGACACCTGCAGCTGATGCTGAAAAGAGGGAAGAAAATGGGCGATAGCAGGTTCAGTATATATATATAATGATCAGTTATTGAACACTTAGAGTGCTTTATGTCTAACACCTTATATAGGAATGACAACATGCAAAGTATACAGAAGCTATCTAAACATTTAACTTAGCATACACTATAGATGCACGGAATTTAGATATCCATATGATGTGATATATATTCTACAGCTGACCGCTGCGTTTTCACTACCATAATAACGAATTGTCACAAATAGCCTGCCAGTCTCACTAGACCAGAAGTCCAGTTGAATCTCAGTCATTGTTTATATTTTGCGCTTACATAATGTAGTTAGAATTACTGCTTAATTTGCATATCAAATCTATCGGTTTTTGATATAGAGTACAGAACTAACAAAAAGGGAATTCTGTGATATCTTTGTCTATGGCTGACTTGAAGTATATGGTGATTTCGTTATATGTTACAGTAACTGGTGATGTGTCTATATGTTACAGTAACTGGTGATGTGTCTATATGTTACAGTAACTGGTGATGTGTCTATATGTTACAGTAACTGGTGATGAGTCTATATGTTACAGTAACTGGTGATGAGTCTATATGTTACAGTAACTGGTGATGTGTCTATATGTTACAGTAACTGGTGATGTGTCTATATGTTACAGTAACTGGTGATGTGTCTATATGTTACAGTAACTGGTGATGTGTCTATCGTTATATGTTACAGTAACTGGTGATGTGTCTATCGTTATATGTTACAGTAACTGGTGATGTGTCTATGTGTTACAGTAACTGGTGCTGTGTCTATATGTTACAGTAACTGGTGATGTGTCTATATGTTACAGTAACTGGTGATGTATCTATATGTTACAGTAACTGGTGATGTGTCTATATGTTACAGTAACTGGTGATGTGTCTATCGTTATATGTTACAGTAACTGGTGATGTGTCTATATGTTACAGTAACTGGTGATGTGTCTATCGTTATATGTTACAGTAACTGGTGATGTGTCTATATGTTACAGTAACTGGTGATGTGTCTATCGTTATATGTTACAGTAACTGGTGATGTGTCTATATGTTACAGTAACTGGTGATGTGTCTATCGTTATATGTTACAGTAACTGGTGATGTGTCTATCGTTATATGTTACAGTAACTGGTGATGTGTCTATATGTTACAGTAACTGGTGATGTGTCTATCGTTATATGTTACAGTAACTGGTGATGTGTCTATATGTTACAGTAACTGGTGATGTGTCTATCGTTATATATGTTACAGTAACTGGTGATGTGTCTATCGTTATATGTTACAGTAACTGGTGATGTGTCTATCGTTATATGTTACAGTAACTGGTGATGTGTCTATATGTTACAGTAACTGGTGATGTGTCTATATGTTACAGTAACTGGTGATGTCGTTATATGTTACAGTAACTGGTGATGTGTCTATATGTTACAGTAACTGGTGATGTGTCTATCGTTATATGTTACAGTAACTGGTGATGTGTCTATATGTTACAGTAACTGGTGATGTGTCTATCGTTATATGTTACAGTAACTGGTGATGTGTCTATATGTTACAGTAACTGGTGATGTGTCTATATGTTACAGTAACTGGTGATGTGTCTATCGTTATATGTTACAGTAACTGGTGATGTGTCTATATGTTACAGTAACTGGTGATGTGTCTATATGTTACAGTAACTAGTGATGTGTCTATATGTTACAGTAACTGGTGATGTGTCTATCGTTATATGTTACAGTAACTGGTGATGTGTCTATATGTTACAGTAACTGGTGATGTGTCTATCGTTATATGTTACAGTAACTGGTGATGTGTCTATATGTTACAGTAACTGGTGATGTCGTTATATGTTACAGTAACTGGTGATGTGTCTATATGTTACAGTAACTGGTGATGTGTCTATCGTTATATGTTACAGTAACTGGTGATGTGTCTATCGTTATATGTTACAGTAACTGGTGATGTGTCTATCGTTATATGTTACAGTAACTGGTGATGTGTATATCGTTATATGTTACAGTAACTGGTGATGTGTGTATCGTTATATGTTACAGTAACTGGTGATGTGTCTATCGTTATATGTTACAGTAACTGGTGATGTGTCTATCGTTATATGTTACAGTAACTGGTGATGTGTCTATCGTTATATGTTACAGTAACTGGTGATGTGTCTATCGTTATATGTTACAGTAACTGGTGATGTGTCTATATGTTACAGTAACTGGTGATGTGTCTATCGTTATATGTTACAGTAACTGGTGATGTGTCTATCGTTATATGTTACAGTAACTGGTGATGTGTCTATCGTTATATGTTACAGTAACTGGTGATGTGTCTATCGTTATATGTTACAGTAACTGGTGATGTGTCTATATGTTACAGTAACTGGTGATGTGTCTATCGTTATATGTTACAGTAACTGGTGATGTGTCTATATGTTACAGTAACTGGTGATGTGTCTATCGTTATATGTTACAGTAACTGGTGATGTGTCTATCGTTATATGTTACAGTAACTGGTGATGTGTCTATCGTTATATGTTACAGTAACTGGTGATGTGTCTATCGTTATATGTTACAGTAACTGGTGATGTGTCTATATGTTACAGTAACTGGTGATGTGTCTATCGTTATATGTTACAGTAACTGGTGATGTGTCTATATGTTACAGTAACTGGTGATGTGTCTATCGTTATATGTTACAGTAACTGGTGATGTGTCTATATGTTACAGTAACTGGTGATGTGTCTATATGTTACAGTAACTGGTGATGTGTCTATCGTTATATGTTACAGTAACTGGTGATGTGTCTATATGTTACAGTAACTGGTGATGTGTCTATCGTTATATGTTACAGTAACTGGTGATGTCGTTATATGTTACAGTAACTGGTGATGTGTCTATATGTTACAGTAACTGGTGATGTGTCTATATGTTACAGTAACTGGTGATGTGTCTATCGTTATATGTTACAGTAACTGGTGATGTCGTTATATGTTACAGTAACTGGTGATGTGTCTATCGTTATATGTTACAGTAACTGGTGATGTGTCTATCGTTATATGTTACAGTAACTGGTGATGTGTCTATATGTTACAGTAACTGGTGATGTGTCTATATGTTACAGTAACTGGTGATGTGTCTATATGTTACAGTAACTGGTGATGTGTCTATATGTTACAGTAACTGGTGATGTGTCTATATGTTACAGTAACTGGTGATGTGTCTATATGTTACAGTAACTGGTGATGTGTCTATATGTTACAGTAACTGGTGATGTGTCTATATGTTACAGTAACTGGTGATGTGTATATATGTTACAGTAACTGGTGATGTGTCTATCGTTATATGTTACAGTAACTGGTGATGTGTCTATCGTTATATGTTACAGTAACTGGTGATGTGTCTATCGTTATATGTTACAGTAACTGGTGATGTGTCTATCGTTATATGTTACAGTAACTGGTGATGTGTCTATATGTTACAGTAACTGGCGATGTGTCTATATGTTACAGTAACTGGTGATGTGTCTATGTGTTACAGTAACTGGTGATGTGTCTATATGTTACAGTAACTGGTGATGTGTCTATATGTTACAGTAACTGGTGATGTGTCTATATGTTACAGTAACTGGTGCTGTGTCTATCGTTATATGTTACAGTAACTGGTGATGTCGTTATATGTTACAGTAACTGGTGATGTGTCTATATGTTACAGTAACTGGTGATGTGTCTATCGTTATATGTTACAGTAACTGGTGATGTGTCTATATGTTACAGTAACTGGTGATGTGTCTATCGTTATATGTTACAGTAACTGGTGATGTGTCTATATGTTACAGTAACTGGTGATGTGTCTATCGTTATATGTTACAGTAACTGGTGATGTGTCTATATGTTACAGTAACTGGTGATGTCGTTATATGTTACAGTAACTGGTGATGTGTCTATCGTTATATGTTACAGTAACTGGTGATGTGTCTATCGTTATATGTTACAGTAACTGGTGATGTGTCTATCGTTATATGTTACAGTAACTGGTGCTGTCGTTATATGTTACAGTAACTGGTGATGTGTCTATATGTTACAGTAACTGGTGATGTGTCTATCGTTATATGTTACAGTAACTGGTGATTTCGTTATATGTTACAGTAACTGGTGATTTCGTTATATGTTACAGTAACTGGTGATTTCGTTATATGTTACAGTAACTGGTGATGTGTCTATATGTTACAGTAACTGGTGATGTGTCTATCGTTATATGTTACAGTAACTGGTGATGTGTCTATATGTTAGAGTAACTGGTGATGTGTCTATCGTTATATGTTACAGTAACTGGTGATGTGTCTATCGTTATATGTTACAGTAACTGGTGATGTGTCTATCGTTATATGTTACAGTAACTGGTGATGTGTCTATATGTTACAGTAACTGGTGATGTGTCTATCGTTATATGTTACAGTAACTGGTGATTTCGTTATATGTTACAGTAACTGGTGATGTGTCTATCGTTATATGTTACAGTAACTGGTGATGTGTCTATCGTTATATGTTACAGTAACTGGTGATGTGTCTATCGTTATATGTTACAGTAACTGGTGATGTGTCTATCGTTATATGTTACAGTAACTGGTGATGTGTCTATCGTTATATGTTACAGTAACTGGTGATGTGTCTATCGTTATATGTTACAGTAACTGGTGATGTGTCTATCGTTATATGTTACAGTAACTGGTGATGTGTCTATCGTTATATGTTACAGTAACTGGTGATGTGTCTATCGTTATATATGTTACAGTAACTGGTGATGTGTCTATATGTTACAGTAACTGGTGATGTGTCTATCGTTATATGTTACAGTAACTGGTGATGTGTCTATCGTTATATGTTACAGTAACTGGTGATGTGTCTATCGTTATATGTTACAGTAACTGGTGATGTGTCTATATGTTACAGTAACTGGTGATGTGTTTATGTGTTACAGTAAGTGGTGATGTGTCTATCGTTATATGTTACAGTAACTGGTGATGTGTCTATCGTTATATGTTACAGTAACTGGTGATGTGTCTATCGTTATATGTTACAGTAACTGGTGATGTGTCTATCGTTATATGTTACATTAACTGGTGCTGTGTCTATATGTTACATTAACTGGTGCTGTGTCTATATGTTACAGTAACTGGTGATGTGTCTATATGTTACAGTAACTGGTGATGTGTCTATCGTTATATGTTACAGTAACTGGTGATGTGTCTATATGTTACAGTAACTGGTGATGTGTCTATCGTTATATGTTACAGTAACTGGTGATGTGTCTATATGTTACAGTAACTGGTGATGTGTCTATCGTTATATGTTACAGTAACTGGTGATGTGTCTATCGTTATATGTTACAGTAACTGGTGATGTGTCTATCGTTATATGTTACAGTAACTGGTGATGTGTCTATCGTTATATGTTACAGTAACTGGTGATGTGTCTATCGTTATATGTTACAGTAACTGGTGATGTGTCTATCGTTATATGTTACAGTAACTGGTGATGTGTCTATGTGTTACAGTAACTGGTGATGTGTCTATCGTTATATGTTACAGTAACTGGTGATGTGTCTATATGTTACAGTAACTGGTGATGTGTCTATATGTTACAGTAACTGGTGATGTGTCTATATGTTACAGTAACTGGTGATGTGTCTATGTGTTACAGTAACTGGTGATGTGTCTATATGTTACAGTAACTGGTGATGTGTCTATATGTTACAGTAACTGGTGATGTGTCTATGTGTTACAGTAACTGGTGATGTGTCTATATGTTACAGTAACTGGTGATGTGTCTATCGTTATATGTTACAGTAACTGGTGATGTGTCTATCGTTATATGTTACAGTAACTGGTGCTGTAAGAACGGTGCTGACCAGGTAGTTAACACCACAACGGTGTCAAAGATCGCAGCCCACACCATCAAAGAGTCGGTCCAGGTTCACACACAGGACGGATGTGGATTTCTGAACACCAAGACATGCGAGACTACCAATATACAATATGTGTACGTCATTCCATAAACATCAGTATTTGCTATTCGCAGATTTAGTCCAAAAGCGTTTAATACGCTCATTAGGCAAACACCGATTATGCCGTAACGTAATGAAATGTTAGGCACTTTGCCTTTGTGTAAAATTGTGTACTTGATTTTTCAATAGAGATGATTCTTTTCAAGATTAGAGAAATCAACCTTAAAAATGACTCCATTTTTTCCATCCTTTAAATCGACTTATTATTTCACAAGCAGCATCATAATTTCACAAATTGGCGATTTTGATTTGATCAGAGACAATTTTTTAAAAAGCTTGTATGTTTTACTCTTCATTTCAAGTCTCATCGTCTCCTCTCATTATTTGTTTCCACCTCGATGAAAATCCTGGTCACCATGACAACCATCTTGCGAATAATTAATGTCATGTAACTAACAATCTGACTGGTTTCCAACAGTAAGGACAACAATAGAGGTCAAACATCTTTATGCTCCCCCTATTCCGATTAGAAAAAAACACTGTTATGGAAGAAGACTTAGTGACCCTGACATTGTTTTCATGATTCCAAGTGAATGAGTCGATCATAGATCAATATGACCGAGATGTAGAATGTTTACATTGTGTGTGTTACATACTTATTTTGTTGTGTTCCATCACCATCTTACTTTTCTTCAATACAGTGAGAAGTTGATCACCTACATCGATACCCAGCTCGTCCCTAACAAGGGCGCCTGTCCAGACCAGCAGATCACATGTTGTAACGGCTTCGTGCTTGCCGCTGATAATTGCTTGGGTAGGCCAGAAACTGTTGTTTTCTGAGATTAAAAACGATAATAGAATTTTTCGTTTAATGAGGATAATGTGATCAGGATTCTTGTGAATATTTGACATCTTATTTTACCAAATGTGACAATGAATCATTGCCAATACAGATCGCTCTCGCAATAACCGTTTTATAATGGTTTTCTACTGACACGAGTTATGCACATGCACATATGACCTATACATTAATACAATGTAGTAAAGATTTTAACACTTCGTGCCTAAAGCTAGACCAATCCTTTGATTTCCATACTACTTATTAATGTTTTTGAACATTTCTCCACAGCGGCGGACGGCCATTACCTGAGCTCTCTCACTGATTCTCTCCTCAAGCTACAGGCTGCTGGACTTCTAGGATGAACATTCCGGCCAGTTGAAATGAAGTGAAAACTAAATGAAAACTTTTGTTTGTTTTTTATCATCACAAATAAAATGAACTCGAATGAATACACGTCTTTAAACTGTGAACTCTGTCAGCAGAGCTATAGAATACCGACAATATTCTCAGATTACTCTGAACTCTGTCAGCAGAGCTATAGAATACCGACAATATTCTCAGATTATAAAATATAGAATAGCAAACTGTAAAATGATCATAGTAAAACAGATATTCTCTTCAGACATAGTTTTGGGAATAAATATTACCACATGCACGTGTCTATTGTGGATAAATTGATTCTCGTGACTCTTAACGTATGTAGGAGTCTTTACCATAGAGGGACACGTGTAGGTTAACATCGTCAATGTGTAATACTTTGAGACAAATCTCTTCTTGAAGTAAGTGTTACAGATCCAATGTTTTAGTACATGTGTAAATTAGGCCATGTTTCCAAAAAAGATAAAATAATTCGTGAAACTTCAAATATAATATCATATACTCGTGTCTTTTTTCAAACCGGTAAGAAGGATTTGAAAAAAGTTACACAATTAATTTAAGACTTGATTATATTACTATATCATTAAGAAAAAATATATTGATTCTTCATTTCTATTGATTTAATGCATCAGGTTATGCCAATTAGACGATCAATAATTCAATATGTATAAAAGATACTGTGGTATTACTGTAGTGGTTGATTTTAGAGCAGTTTCGACAATATGTCAATAAATAAATAGGTCAACTCCTTATAAGATACATATTCTTTACCGTGAACATGTATAGGGATTTGAAAATATTCCTGTAGAGAGACACTCAAAAGTCAGATAAAGAGGTTTATCAAACTTTTATCATTTTGGATGGATAACATTCGATTTATTAGTATTTGTGTGCTTGGCCATTCATGTCGTGTGTTGTTATATTATCTGAAGGTCTCGGACGGGTAGTTATATTGTCTGAAGGTCTCGGACGGGTAGTTATATTATCTAAGGTCTCGGACAGGTTGTTATATTATCTGAAGGTCTCGGACGGGTAGTTATATTATCTGAAGGTCTCGGATGGGTAGTTATATTGTGTGAAGGTCTCGGACGGGTAGTTATTTTGTGTGAGGGTCTCGGACGGGTAGTTACATTGTCAGAAGGTCTCGGACGGGTAGTTATATTGTGTGAAGGTCTCGGACGGGTTGTTATATTGTCTGAAGGTCTCGGACGGGTAGTTATGTTATCTGAAGGTGTCGGACGGGTAGTTATGTTATCTGAAGATCTCGGACGGGTAGTTATATTGTCTGAATGTCTCGGACGGGTAGTTATATTGCCTGAAGGTCTCGGACGGGTAGTTTTATTATCTAAGGTCTCGGATGGGTAGTTATATTGTGTGAAGGTCTCGGACGGGTAGTTATATTATCTAAGGTCTCGGACGGGTAGTTATATTGTCTGAAGGTCTCGGACGGGTAGTTATATTGTCTGAAGGTCTCGGACGGGTAGTTATATTATCTGAAGGTCTCGGACGGGTAGTTATATTGTCTGAAGGTCTCGGACGGGTAGTTATATTATCTAAGGTCTCGGACGGGTAGTTATATTGTTTGAAGGTCTCGGACGGGTAGTTATATTGTCTGAAGGTCTCGGACGGGTAGTTATATTATCTAAGGTCTCTGACGGGTAGTTATATTATCTAAGGTCTCGGACGGGTAGTTATATTGTCTTAGGTCTCGGACGGGTAGTTATATTGTCTGAAGGTCTCGGACGGGTAGTTATATTGTCTGAAGGTCTCGGACGGGTAGTTATATTGTCAGAAGGTCTCGGACGGGTAGTTATATTGTCTAAGGTCTCGGACGGGTAGTTATATTGTCTGAAGGTCTCGGACGGGTAGTTATATTGTCTGAAGGTTTCGGACGGGTAGTTATATTATCTAAGGTCTCGGACGGGTAGTGATATTGTGTGAAGGTCTCGGACGGGTAGTTACATTGTCAGAAGGTCTCGGACGGGTAGTTATATTGTGTGAAGGTCTCGGACGGGTTCTTATATTGTCTGAATGTCTCGGACGGGTAGTTACATTGTCAGAAGGTCTCGGACGGGTAGTTATATTATCTAAGGTCTCGGACGGGTAGTTATATTATCTGAAGGTCTCGGACGGGTAGTTATATTATCTGAAGGTCTCGGACGGGTAGTAATATTATCTGAAGGTCTCGGACGGGTAGTTATATTATCTAAGGTCTCGGACGGGTAGTTATATTATCTGAAGGTGTCGGACGGGTAGTTATATTGTCTGAAGGTCTCGGACGGGTAGTTATATTATCTGAATGTCTCGGACGGGTAGTTATATTATTTGAAGGTCTCGGACGGGTAGTTATATTATCTGAAGGTCTCGGACGGGTTGTTATATTGTCTGAATGTCTCGGACGGGTAATTACATTGTCAGAAGGTCTCGGACGGGTAGTTACATTGTCAGAAGGTCTCGGACGGGTAGTTATATTATCTAAGGTCTCGGACGGGTAGTTATATTGTCTAAGGTCTCGGACGGGTAGTTATATTGTCTGAATGTCTCGGACGGGTAGCTATATTATCTGAAGGTCTCGGACGGGTAGTTATATTGTGTGAAGGTCTCGGACGGGTAGTTATATTATCTAAGGTCTCGGACGGGTAGTTATATTATCTGAATGTCTCGGACGGGTAGTTATATTATCTAAGGTCTCGGACGGGTAGTTATATTGTCTGAAGGTCTCGGACGGGAAGTTATATTATCTGAAGGTGTCGGACGGGTAGTTATATTGTGTGAAGGTCTCGGACGGGTAGTTATATTATCTGAAGGTCTCGGACGGGTAGTTATATTGTCTGAATGTCTCGGACGAGTAGTTATATTGTCTGAATGTCTCGGACGGGTAGTTATATTGTCTGAAGGTCTCGGACGGGTTGTTATATTGTCTGAAGGTCTCGGACGGGTAGTTATATTATCTAAGGTCTCGGACGGGTAGTTACATTGTCAGAAGGTCTCGGACGGGTAGTTATATTATCTAAGGTCTCGGACGAGTAGTTATATTATCTAAGGTCTCGGACGGGTAGTTATATTGTGTGAAGGTCTCGGACGAGTAGTTATATTGTCTGAAGGTCTCGGACGGGTAGTTATATTGTTTGAAGGTCTCGGACGGGTAGTTATATTATCTAAGGTCTCGGACGGGTAGTTATATTGTTTGAAGGTCTCGGACGGGTAGTTATATTGTCTGAAGGTCTCGGACGGGTAGTTATATTATCTAAGGTCTCTGACGGGTAGTTATATTATCTAAGGTCTCGGACGGGTAGTTGTATTGTCTTAGGTCTCGGACGGGTAGTTATATTGTGTGAAGGTCTCGGACGGGTAGTTATATTGTGTGAAGGTCTCGGACGGGTAGTTATATTATCGGAAGGTCTCGGACGGGTAGTTACATTGTCTGAAGGTCTCGGACGGGTAGTTATATTGTCTAAGGTCTCGGACGGGTAGTTATATTGTCTGAAGGTCTCGGACGGGTAGTTATATTGTCTGAAGGTTTCGGACGGGTAGTTATATTATCTAAGGTCTCGGACGGGTAGTTATATTGTGTGAAGGTCTCGGACGGGTAGTTACATTGTCAGAAGGTCTCGGACGGGTAGTTATATTGTGTGAAGGTCTCGGACGGGTTGTTATATTGTCTGAATGTCTCGGACGGGTAGTTACATTGTCAGAAGGTCTCGGACGGGTAGTTATATTATCTAAGGTCTCGGACGGGTAGTTATATTATCTGAAGGTCACGGACGGGTAGTTATATTATCTGAAGGTCTCGGACGGGTAGTAATATTATCTGAAGGTCTCGGACGGGTAGTTATATTATCTAAGGTCTCGGACGGGTAGTTATATTATCTGAAGGTGTCGGACGGGTAGTTATATTGTCTGAAGGTCTCGGACGGGTAGTTATATTATCTGAATGTCTCGGACGGGTAGTTATATTATTTGAAGGTCTCGGACGGGTAGTTATATTATCTGAAGGTCTCGGACGGGTTGTTATATTGTCTGAATGTCTCGGACGGGTAGTTACATTGTCAGAAGGTCTCGGACGGGTAGTTACATTGTCAGAAGGTCTCGGACGGGTAGTTATATTATCTAAGGTCTCGGACGGGTAGTTATATTATCTAAGGTCTCGGACGGGTAGTTATATTGTCTAAGGTCTCGGACGGGTAGTTATATTGTCTGAATGTCTCGGACGGGTAGTTATATTATCTAAGGTCTCGGACGGGTAGTTATATTATCTGAAGGTCTCGGACGGGTAGTTATATTATCTAAGGTCTCGGACGGGTAGTTATATTGTCTGAAGGTCTCGGACGGGTAGTTATATTGTCTGAATGTCTCGGACGGGTAGTTATATTATCTGAATGTCTCGGACGGGTAGTTATATTATCTAAAGTCTCGGACGGGTAGTTATATTATCTAAAGTCTCGGACGGGTAGTTATAGTATCTGAAGGTCTCGGACGGGTAGTTATATTATCTGAAGGTCTCGGACGGGTAGTTATATTGTGTGAAGGTCTCGGACGGGTAGTTATATTGTCTGAAGGTCTCGGACGGGTAGTTATATTATTTGAAGGTCTCGGACGGGTAGTTATATTATCTGAAGGTCTCGGACGGGTAGTTATATTGTGTGAAGGTCTCGGACGGGTAGTTATATTATCTGAAGGTCTCGGACGGGTAGTTATATTATCTGAAGGTCTCGGACGGGTAATTATATTATCTAAAGTCTCGGACGGGTAGTTATATTATCTGAATGTCTCGGACGGGTAGTTATATTGTCTGAAGGTCTCGGACGGGTAGTTATATTATCTAAGGTCTCGGACGGGTAGTTGTATTATCTTAATGTCTCGGACGGGTAGTTGTATTATTTGAAGGTCTCGGACGGGTAGTTGTATTATTTGAAGGTCTCGGACGGGTAGTTATATTATTTGAAGGTCTCGGACGGGTAGTTGTATTATTTGAAGGTCTCGGACGAGTAGTTATATTGTGTGAAGGTCTCGGACGGGTAGTTATATTATCTGAAGGTCTCGGACGGGTAGTTATCTTGTCTGAATGTCTCGGACGGGTAGTTATATTATCTAAGGTCTCGGACGGGTAGTTATATTATCTAAGGTCTCGGACGGGTAGTTGTATCATCTTAATGTCTCGGGCGGGTAGTTATATTATGTGAAGGTCTCGGACGGGTAGTTGTATTATCTAAGGTCTCGGACGGGTAGTTGTATTATCTTAATGTCGCGGACGGGTAGTTGTATTATCTTAATGTCTCGGACGGGTAGTTATATTATCTAAGGTCTCGGACGGGTAGTTATATTATCTAAGGTCTCGGACGGGTAGTTATATTGTCTGAAGGTCTCGGACGGGTAGTTATATTGTGTGAAGGTCTCGGACGGGTAGTTATATTATCTGAAGGTCTCGGACGGGTAGTTACATTGTCTGAAGGTCTCGGACGGGTAGTTATATTGTCTAAGGTCTCGGACGGGTAGTTATATTGTCTGAAGGTCTCGGACGGGTAGTTATATTGTCTGAAGGTTTCGGACGGGTAGTTATATTATCTAAGGTCTCGGACGGGTAGTTATATTGTGTGAAGGTCTCGGACGGGTAGTTACATTGTCAGAAGGTCTCGGACGGGTAGTTATATTGTGTGAAGGTCTCGGACGGGTTGTTATATTGTCTGAATGTCTCGGACGGGTAGTTACATTGTCAGAAGGTCTCGGACGGGTAGTTATATTATCTAAGGTCTCGGACGGGTAGTTATATTATCTGAAAGTCACGGACGGGTAGTTATATTATCTGAAGGTCTCGGACGGGTAGTAATATTATCTGAAGGTCTCGGACGGGTAGTTATATTATCTAAGGTCTCGGACGGGTAGTTATATTATCTGAAGGTGTCGGACGGGTAGTTATATTGTCTGAAGGTCTCGGACGGGTAGTTATATTATCTGAATGTCTCGGACGGGTAGTTATATTATTTGAAGGTCTCGGACGGGTAGTTATATTATCTGAAGGTCTCGGACGGGTTGTTATATTGTCTGAATGTCTCGGACGGGTAGTTACATTGTCAGAAGGTCTCGGACGGGTAGTTACATTGTCAGAAGGTCTCGGACGGGTAGTTATATTATCTAAGGTCTCGGACGGGTAGTTATATTATCTAAGGTCTCGGACGGGTAGTTATATTGTCTAAGGTCTCGGACGGGTAGTTATATTGTCTGAATGTCTCGGACGGGTAGTTATATTATCTAAGGTCTCGGACGGGTAGTTATATTATCTGAAGGTCTCGGACGGGTAGTTATATTATCTAAGGTCTCGGACGGGTAGTTATATTGTCTGAAGGTCTCGGACGGGTAGTTATATTGTCTGAATGTCTCGGACGGGTAGTTATATTATCTGAATGTCTCGGACGGGTAGTTATATTATCTAAAGTCTCGGACGGGTAGTTATATTATCTAAAGTCTCGGACGGGTAGTTATAGTATCTGAAGGTCTCGGACGGGTAGTTATATTATCTGAAGGTCTCGGACGGGTAGTTATATTGTGTGAAGGTCTCGGACGGGTAGTTATATTATCTAAAGTCTCGGACGGGTAGTTATATTATCTGAAGGTCTCGGACGGGTAGTTATATTATCTGAAGGTCTCGGACGGGTAGTTATATTGTGTGAAGGTCTCGGACGGGTAGTTATATTGTCTGAAGGTCTCGGACGGGTAGTTATATTATTTGAAGGTCTCGGACGGGTAGTTATATTATCTGAAGGTCTCGGACGGGTAGTTATATTGTGTGAAGGTCTCGGACGGGTAGTTATATTATCTGAAGGTCTCGGACGGGTAGTTATATTATCTGAAGGTCTCGGACGGGTAATTATATTATCTAAAGTCTCGGACGGGTAGTTATATTATCTGAATGTCTCGGACGGGTAGTTATATTGTCTGAAGGTCTCGGACGGGTAGTTATATTATCTAAGGTCTCGGACGGGTAGTTGTATTATCTTAATGTCTCGGACGGGTAGTTGTATTATTTGAAGGTCTCGGACGGGTAGTTGTATTATTTGAAGGTCTCGGACGGGTAGTTATATTATTTGAAGGTCTCGGACGGGTAGTTGTATTATTTGAAGGTCTCAGACGAGTAGTTATATTGTGTGAAGGTCTCGGACGGGTAGTTATATTATCTGAAGGTCTCGGACGGGTAGTTATCTTGTCTGAATGTCTCGGACGGGTAGTTATATTATCTAAGGTCTCGGACGGGTAGTTATATTATCTAAGGTCTCGGACGGGTAGTTGTATTATCTTAATGTCTCGGGCGGGTAGTTATATTATGTGAAGGTCTCGGACGGGTAGTTGTATTATCTTAATGTCTCGGACGGGTAGTTGTATTATCTTAATGTCTCGGACGGGTAGTTATATTATCTAAGGTCTCGGACGGGTAGTTATATTATCTAAGGTCTCGGACGGGTAGTTATATTGTCTGAAGGTCTCGGACGGGTAGTTATATTATCTAAGGTCTCGGACGGGTAGTTGTATTATCTTAATGTCTCGGACGGGTAGTTGTATTATCTTAATGTCTCGGACGGGTAGTTATATTATCTAAGGTCTCGGACGGGTAGTTATATTATCTAAGGTCTCGGACGGGTAGTTATATTGTCTGAAGGTCTCGGACGGGTAGTTATATTATCTAATGTCTCGGACGGGTAGTTGTATTATCTTAATGTCTCGGACGGGTAGTTGTATTATCTTAATGTCTCGGGCGGGTAGTTATATTATGTGAAGGTCTCGGACGGGTAGTTATATTGTGTGAAGGTCTCGGACGGGTAGTTATATTGTGTGAAGGTCTCGGACGGGTAGTTATATTATCTGAAGGTCTCGGACGGGTAGTTATATTGTCTGAAGGTCTCGGACGGGTAGTTATATTGTCTGAAGGTCTCGGACGGGTAGTTATATTGTCTGAAGGTCTCGGACGGGTAGTTATATTGTCTGAAGGTCTCGGACGGGTAGTTATATTGTCTGAAGGTCTCGGACGGGTAGTTATATTGTCTGAAGGTCTCGGACGGGTAGTTATATTGTCAGAAGGTCTCGGACAGGGTCAAATCGTCAAATATGGATGGTCTGTTTTGCTTGCCATATAGAGATGAGGACTCAGCGTAATGGATAGGATGTATTTTACATCAGGAGAGCCCATTACACAGGTTCACTTCTGTCAGTAGTTAACAATGTTATCAAGGTTAGTAACAACACCAATAACCAAATAAAATATTAGGGGTGTATGTTCACCAAACATTTGTTTATTGCGGGCGGATACTTCAGTTTAAGGTATTTTTACTTTTAAAATCGTGTTTAACTACTCTACAACCATAGTCGTTCAGTCCACCTATATTATATAGCGATAGTTTCGTATGAAAATGGTTTTTGCTTGGCGTTTAAATGATCATTATGTTTATGGAGACCAGCGATTGCCAACATATCTAAAATACTTTCGGAAACTTGTTTAAATCCCTCCATTGAATACAAACATTATAATAATAAAGTACCAGGTATGTCTCGTATGATTCAAGAAATTCTTCGAAACATAACATTATTTTCTTAATAACTATATATTTTGATAACGTATCATACTGCTGGTAGGAAAATAAGTGTCCACACGTTCTATCGACATGTCTTTGGGGATATGTTTGTTTCAGCAGTCTTTTATTAGGAATCTCAATGATGATCAAAGCGGACCAACATTAGTCCTATAAAACAGGATCCCCTTATCCTTTAGAATCGAGACACATTGATAGTCATTGTCATTAATCAAGTAACAAGAATTTCATCTACTTATAATACCGTAATGTGTTCTTCAAAACTATTTTTAATAATGTTTTTATTATACTGTATATCTAGTGTTTCACTTGCACTAATTCTAACAGATATATTGTTAATATGGAAAAGTGGCACAATTAAAAGAAAACACACCCAGAACAACATATGCAGGAATTCCATTGAAAGTTTTTTTTTTTTTTTTAATCAGAGCGAAGGAGTCCCTCCAGTTTCCCTCGGTGGTGTACATAGTGAAAAATACTAACGGTCCGAATTTAATGGAAGAAACCTTTTCGAAAACATAGTTTTCTGCTCTTTATAATCCACGTATAATGTCAATATGTCTCCCTGATATAGTTATACTAATGATAATAGTGTGACGATACTGATATAGTTATACTAATGATAATAGTGTGACGATACTGATATAGTTATACTAAGGATAATAGTGTTAATATACTGATATAGTTATACTAATGATAATAGTGTGACGATACTGATATAGTTATACTAAGGATAATAGTGTTAATATACTGATATAGTTATACTAATGATAATAGTGTTAATATACTGATATAGTTATACTAATGATAATAGTGTTAATATACTGATATAGTTATACTAATGATAATAGTGTTAATATACTGATATAGTTATACTAATGATAATAGTGTGACGATACTGATATAGTTATACTAATGATAATAGTGTGATGATACTGATATAGTTATACTAATGATAATAGTGTTAATATACTGATATAGTTATACTAAGGATGATAGTGTTGATATACTGATATAGTTATACTAAGGATGATAGTGTTAATATGCTGATATAGTTATACTAATGATAATAGTGTTAATATACTGATATAGTTATACTAAGGATGATAGTGTTAATATACTGATATAGGTATACTAATGATAATAGTGTTAATATACTGATATAGTTATAATAATGATAATAGAGTGACGATACTGATATAGTTATACTAAGGATGATAGTGTTAATATACTGATATAGTTATACTAAGGATAATAGTGTTAATATACTGATATAGTTATACTAAGGATAATAGTGTTAATATACTGATATAGTTATACTAAGGATGATAGTGTTAATATGCTGATATAGTTATACTAAGGAAAATAGTGTTAATATACTGATATAGTTATACTAAGGATAATAGTGTTAATATACTGATATAGTTATACTAAGGATGATAGTGTTAATATAAATAGTGTTAATATACTGATATAGTTATACTAATGATGATAGTGTTAATATACTGATATAGTTATACTAAGGAAAATAGTGTTAATATACTGATATAGTTATACTAAGGATAATAGTGTTAATATACTGATATAGTTATACTAAGGATGATAGTGTTAATATACTGATATAGTTATAATAATGATAATAGTGTTAATATACTGATATAGTTATACTAAGGATAATAGTGTGACGATACTGATATAGTTATACTAATGATAATAGTGTTAATATACTGATATAGTTATACTAATGATAATAGTGTTAATATACTGATATAGTTATACTAAGGATAATAGTGTTAATATACTGATATAGTTATACTAAGGATAATAGTGTTAATATACTGATATAGTTATACTAATGATAATAGTGTTAATATACTGATATAGTTATACTAAGGATAATAGTGTTAATATACTAATATAGTTATACTGATGATCATAGTGTTAATATACTGATATAGTTATACTAATGATAATAGTGTTAATATACTGATATAGTTATACTAAGGATGATAGTGTTAATATGCTGATATAGTTATACTAATGATAATAGTGTTAATATACTGATATAGTTATACTAAGGATGATAGTGTTAATATACTGATATAGTTATACTAATGATAATAGTGTTAATATACTGATATAGTTATACTTATGATAATAGTGTTAATATACGGATATAGTTATACTAATGATGATAGTGTTAATATACTGATATAGTTATACTAATGATAATAGTGTTAATATACTGATATAGTTATACTAATAATAATAGTGTTAATATACTGATATAGTTATACTAATGATAATAGTGTTAATATACTGATATAGTTATACTTATGATAATAGTGTTAATATACTGATATAGTTATACTTATGATTATAGTGTTAATATACGGATATAGTTATACTAATGATGATAGTGTTAATATACTGATATAGTTATACTAATGATAATAGTGTTAATATACTGATATAGTTATACTAAGGATAATAGTGTTAATATACTGATATAGTTATACTGATGATAATAGTGTGATGATACTGATATAGTTATACTAAGGATAATAGTGTTAATATACTGATATAGTTATACTAATGATAATAGTGTTAATATACTGATATAGTTATACTAATGATAATAGTGTTAATATACTGATATAGTTATACTAAGGATAATAGTGTTAATATGCTGATATAGTTATACTAATGATAATAGTGTTAATATACTGATATAGTTATACTTATGATAATAGTGTTAATATACGGATATAGTTATACTAATGATGATAGTGTTAATATACTGATATAGTTATACTAATGATAATAGTGTTAATATACGGATATAGTTATACTAATGATGATAGTGTTAATATACTGATATAGTTATACTAATGATAATAGTGTTAATATACTGATATAGTTATACTAAGGATGATAGTGTTAATATACTGATATAGTTATACTAATGATAATAGTGTTAATATACTGATATAGTTATACTAAGGATACTAGTGTTAATATACTGATATAGTTATACTAATGATAATAGTGTTAATATAAATAGTGTTAATATACTGATATAGTTATACTAATGATAATAGTGTGACGATACTGATATAGTTATACTAATGATAATAGTGTTAATATAAATAGTGTTAATATACTGATATAGTTATACTAAGGATAATAGTGTTAATATACTGATATAGTTATACTAAGGATGATAGTGTTAATATACTGATATAGTTATACTAAGGATAATAGTGTTAATATACTGATATAGTTATAATAATGATAATAGTGTGACGATACTGATATAGTTATACTAAGGATAATAGTGTTAATATACTGATATAGTTATACTAAGGATAATAGTGTTAATATACTGATATAGTTATACTAAGGATACTAGTGTTAATATACTGATATAGTTATACTAATGATAATAGTGTGACGATACTGATATAGTTATACTAAGGATAATAGTGTTAATATAAATAGTGTTAATATACTGATATAGTTATACTAGTGATAATAGTGTGACGATACTGATATAGTTATACTAAGGATAATAGTGTTAATATACTGATATAGTTATGCTAATGATAATAGTGTTAATATACTGATATAGTTATACTAAGGATAATAGTGTTAATATACTGATATAGTTATACTAATTATATTAGTGTTAATATAAATAGTGTTAATATACTGATATAGTTATACTAATGATAATAGTGTTAATATACTGATATAGTTATAATAATGATAATAGAGTGACGATACTGATATAGTTATACTAATGATAATAGTGTTAATATACTAATATAGTTATACTAATGATAATAGTGTTAATATACTGATATAGTTATACTAATGATAATAGAGTGACGATACTGATATAGTTATAATAATGATAATAGTGTTAATATACTGATATAGTTATACTAAGGATAATAGTGTTAATATACTGATATAGTTATAATAAGGATAATAGTGTTAATATACTGATATAGTTATACTAAGGATAATAGTGTTAATATACTGATATAGTTATACTAAGGATGATAGTGTTAATATACTGATATAGTTATACTAAGGATAATAGTGTTAATATACTGATATAGTTATACTAATGATAATAGTGTTAATATACTGATATAGTTATACTAAGGATAATAGTGTTAATATACTGATATAGTTATACTAATGATAATAGTGTTAATATAAATAGTGTTAATATACTGATATAGTTATACTAATGATAATAGTGTTAATATAAATAGTGTTAATATACTGATATAGTTATACTAAGGATGATAGTGTTAATATACTGATATAGTTATACTAATGATAATAGTGTTAATATACTGATATAGTTATACTAAGGATGATAGTGTTAATATACTGATATAGTTATAATAATGATAATAGTGTTAATATACTGATATAGTTATACTAAGGATAATAGTGTGACGATACTGATATAGTTATACTAATGATAATAGTGTTAATATACTGATATAGTTATAATAATGATAATAGAGTGACGATACTGATATAGTTATACTAATGATAATAGTGTTAATATACTAATATAGTTATACTAATGATAATAGTGTTAATATACTGATATAGTTATACTAATGATAATAGTGTGACGATACTGATATAGTTATAATAATGATAATAGAGTGACGATACTGATATAGTTATAATAATGATAATAGAGTTAATATACTGATATAGTTATACTAAGGATAATAGTGTTAATATACTGATATAGTTATACTGATGATAATAGTGTTAATATACTGATATAGTTATACTAATGATAATAGTGTTAATATACTGATATAGTTATACTAATGATAATAATGTTAATATACTGATATAGTTATACTAAGGATAATAGTGTGACGATACTGATATAGTTATACTGATGATAATAGTGTTAATATACTGATATAGTTATAATAATGATAATAGTGTTAATATACTGATATAGTTATACTAATGATAATAGTGTTAATATACTGATATAGTTATAATAATGATAATAGTGTTAATATACTGATATAGTTATAATAATGATAATAGTGTTAATATACTGATATAGTTATACTAAGGATAATACTATGACGATACTACCTTGGTTAAGTCAAGTCAATGATGAAACATTGTAAAGAAAGGTTTAATGTTTTGCTCTCTCAGTTTACGTGATTAATCGGCATTCTGAAAGATTATCTTCTAGAAACTTGATTCGATAAGAATTCAGAGAAAATTATCGATACTATCATTCGACAAGAAATAGCGATATGAATCCACCAAATCACAGGTGTCAATATTGGTTACGAATTGTACGAATTACTGTGCGAAACCATGTGTGTCTTATGGTAAACGATATAAGGAACCATGAGGAGTTTTTCAATTGTGGCCGATACTGCAACGTGTCCAAGAGGATGTCAGGCTATGATAGCCAGATTTCTGACTGTTCCGTACCTTTTCAGAACTCTATCTAATGACTTTAAAGCTATCGTCGGCGTGAAATTATAACTCCTGTGGTCAGTTTAGAGATATTGGCGTGAATATCCCCCGTCAATATAAAATTAGATCGCTTAAATAAGATTAATATTAATATTCCACCAATATATTTACGCATTTATTTTCTTCACTTGAGAGAGTATATTACCGAAATGAGTATTTTATAAATTATGTTTAAAGACATAATATGCAAGTAGAATGAATGTGAAAAAAATGAATGACGTATTTGTAATATATTAACATGTTTTGCCTAATATACATATTCATATAGCATAATATACATATTTATATGGCATAATTTACATATTTATATGGCATAATATACATATTTATATGGCATAATTTACATATTTATATGGCATAATATACATATTTATATGGCATAATTTACATACATGTATTTGTTAAAGAACACTGCTCAATATTGAATGAACAGAAACGACTACTATAGGATATAGGGATATATCATCAGTCACTGTTTACTCTTATTGCGTCATGCAGTTCTAGAGGATGCCATTTGCATGAATGTTTAAAGGCTTGTTTGATATCCTACATGTTCTAGTACTTTATTTATGAGTAGCCATAACATAATAGTTTTTGTTACACCATAGACAGTCTAGCTTTCTAAGATAATGTCTTAACAAGACATAAATTTATATATGCATTTTAACGCGTTAAAAATATATCTTGGTCAAGCTACCAATTTTATCACAGAAATTCTATCGATTTTCTCCACATCATGGTCAGCATGAAAACTCTAATCACGTTCACCTAGAACTAGGTATTAAACTGACTCAGAGCGTTTAAGTCATCTATCGCCAATTATGTTTTTTTTCTAGTTCACCTAAGAACTAGGTAAATGATATCAGTAATCGATGCATTATACTTAAAATCTTCAGTGAAGACATAAAATGAAAGTACAGTGTGTGCAATTTCTACATAGAAAAGATACTACTATAAGTATGAAAATTGGTTGCATGTGAAAGTGGTATCAAAAGTCTATTGTAAAACGAAAATAAAAATCTCTCATAATCCGTAATCGGTTTTGATATAGTACTATGTAAAATGCTACAAATTTACAAATAAATACGAGTCTACGTAAAGATCACACATAGACATTTTCCACTGAACGAACCGCATGACTCCTCTAATACTTTATCCATGATCCCGGATGTTGTTTAACCTCAATCAACCCACGCACGCAAAAGGGATGTAAGTAAGCAGATGTTAGGGGTTCGAGTACTTATGTATGATGTCACTTCTCTATCAATGAAGGTCATTGGGACATGTTATCATAAGAAAGCAGATGCTTCCTCTCATTGAACCAAGGAATTGTAATAAATCTTATCACAAATCCCATTTCAGTGCTTGTTTCTATGAAGGTTCGTCCTCTATACGCGAGATAAACATATATCCAATCGGCGATAAAAAGTTTTTTGTTTTTCTGTTTGATTGGTTGTTCGTTTGTTTGTTTGTTTTTTGTTGTTTTTTTATAATGTTACAGTGTATGTTATGTATACAGTAATGTTGGGGACACCATACAGCTGTTTCGTCCTTCTACGACTCATCAGTAATGTTAGCGACACCATACAGCTGTTTCGTCCTTTAAGGACTCACCAGTAATGTTAGGGACACCATACAGCTGTTTCTACAGCTGAAATCTATTGATGATATAAATAAAAACCTCAATGAGGATGCCAAGTCAGTTTCATCATGGTGTGATGTTAACAAAATGTGTATTAATCCTGACCAAACCAAAGCTATGCTTGCTTCTACCTCACAGAGGAAATGTAAATTAAAAGGTGAACTATCTGTCATCAACAATGTAAATATAGAAAATGTAAAACACGAAAAGCTGTTAGGAGAATCAGTTGATGATTGTATGTCTTGGGATTACCAGTTCTCAAATGTATGTAGAAAAATCTCATGTCAAATTTTTCAAATGAAAAAGATAAGACCATTTTAAGCCAGACTTCCAGTATTACGATTTTTTATTTTTAACTGTTTTATCAATCCTCATATTGACTACTGTGCTACTGTCTGGGGCAATAGTACAAAAAAGAATATTGTTAAGTTGGAGCGTCTTCAGAAGAGAGCAGCCAGAATTATTTTAAATTGTGACTTTTTAACTCCATCTAATGACATGTTTAAATTACTAAAATGGCTGCCTTTTAGAAAAAGGATTTATATAGTCAGTCTGTTTTATGTACAAGATACATGTACTTAACGACCTAGCTCCACAAAATTTAAATTGTTTTACTAGCATATCTGATGTCCATTGTAGGTCTACCAGATTCTCAACCACAAATGTTTTTTACTTACCATCTCACAATACAAATACTTTCAAAAAGTCTTTTAAATATCAAGGAGCTCACACATGGAATCTTTTACCAAGTAATGTGAGAAACTGTTCAACACTTTTATCTTTTAAGAAAGCAGCAAAGAACTTTTTTATGGAGTAATCTGTAATCCTGATGTAGTTGTACTTTTATCCTTTACATTTAATGGCAGCTCCAAAATTATCTTGTATTTTATATCATATGTGCCTTGTTTAATGTTATAGTATTATTCTTTTATATGTTGTAAATATTGTATATTCTATTACTTATCTTGACCATGTGTAAGACGAGTTTTTAAGCTCAACATGTTATCAAGTATAAATAAAGACCATTATTATTATTATTACAAGCTAACCGGTAATAAGTATTTGTATATTAAAGTATTTAAAAGGTAAAAATTGTAGTAATTCAGACGATTCTGCCGTTGATACATTTATTATGATGTGTTTACAAAAGGATACGATAGTAACGTGACCCTGTGGTCAGGGTCAGCTGAGGGAGTCAGATCAGATCTGCAGACCATTTTAAACAAAGATGCACTGTACATGAGAAGTACAAATATTCTAAATAGAAAAATCTCGCGGATAAGATCGACTATGGTTGAGAAGATGAATGATTTAATATTACCATAACTGTAAACTGGAAAACGAAAGTAGGTCTAGCCTAGGTGAAGCAGAGACTCTGGGTGAAGCAAATACTGCTATTTTCGCAATAACTGTTCGTTTTACTTGATACGATAGCTATGAACATAATCGGTGTTACTTTCCGTTGTATTTTAGCACATTGGTGTCTCAAAAAAATGTGAAAATAATCCGGTAATGTTCAAGAACTTCTGTTTTTATTATCGTCATGTTTTCCGGGTCACGTTCTAATAGCATGTGAGCTTCCGGTTACGTCATCAAATTCATTTCCCGCGAATTTATTGGGAAATCTAAATTACACTCATAATGAAATGAAATGAAAGGAATAAAAAATGACAAAATAAAAATATTGTGATCAGTATTTAGTGCAACATTAAATTTTCGTTGTAAATAGTTGCTACGATTCGCTAACCTAAAGCACAAGTAATTGAAATCAAATCATTTTAAAATCCATATTTTGTTTCTATTATAATCTTAAAATTTGCATCACAAGATCGTTTAGAAGCTTTGCAGTACTGACTCTTTCAAACGCACAGATGCTTTGATTTGAGCAAAGATGGCGACCTGAAGCTGTGAGGCGGTTTGGATTGAAATTAAAATGCGTATATTTCGGCAAGTAAACATCGTACAATGTACCCGTGTGGTCAGATCATCTAATTTTGTCATTATGTATTCAGAACAGTTGTTGTTTAGACGCTACGGTCATTAACATAAAAATTCGGATTATTATATAAATACTTATTTAATTACAAGCTAACGGGTAATAAGTATTTATATATTAAAGTATTTAAAAGGTAAAAACTGTAGTAATCCAGACGATTCTGCTGTTGATACATTTATTATGAGGTGTTTACAAAAGGATACCATAGTAACTTGGCCCTGTGGTCAGGGTCAGCTGAGGGAGTCAGATCAGACCTGCAGACCAGTCAATTTTAAACAAAGATGCACTGTACATGAGAAGTACATGTATTCTTAATAGAAAAATCCCGCGGATAAGTAATTAGATCGACTATGGTTGAGAAGATGAATTATTTAATATGACCATATCTGTAAACTGGAAAACGAAAGTCGGTCTAGCCCAACTAGGTGAAGAAAATACTGCTATTTTCGCAATAACTGTTCGTTTTACTTGATACGATAGCTATGAACATAATCGGTGTTACTTTCCGTTGTATTTTAGCACATTGGTGTCTCAAAAAAATGTGAAAAGTAATGTTCAAGAACTTCTGTTTTTATTATCGTCATGTTTTCCGGGTCACGTTCTAATAGCATGTGAGCTTCCGGTTACGTCATCAAATTCATTTCCCGCGAATTTATTGGGAAATCTAAATTACACTCATAATGAAATGAAATGAAAGGAATAAAAAATGACAAAATAAAAATATTGTGATCAGTATTTAGTGCAACATTAAATTTTCGTTGTAAATAGTTGCTACGATTCGCTAACCTAAAGCACAAGTAATTGAAATCAAATCATTTTAAAATCATATTTCGTTTCTATTATAATCTTAAAATTTGCATCACAAGATCGTTTAGAAGCTTTGCAGTACTGACTCTTTCAAACGCACACATGCTTTGATTTGAACAAAGATGGCGACCAGAAGCTGTGAGGCGGTTTGGATTGGAATTAAATTCCGTATATTTCGGCAAGTAAACATCGTACAATGTTTTTTGTTTGTTTTTTTTTTTTTATTATTGCACTCAGAAATGATCTGATTGTCAGCTATATTATATGGGTACAAAGCGACATACAAATAATATATGTAATATTTTTGTGATATTGTTAATTTATTCAAATTATGTTTTATTTAACATAATCATATAAAGACAGAAAGATAATAGAGAGGGGAGAGAGATGAATCTGGAGGGGGAGATAGATTCTGGAGGGGGAGAGAGACGTGGGGGAGGAGGAGAGAGAAAAAAAACGAGAGGCAGAGAGCTGAGGAGGTAGAGATTGAGAGGAGAGCGAAAGAATGTGTGTTGAGTTGAATAGAGGAGAGAGAGTGTCTTGTTACAAATACAAATATATGTCAGAAATGGAAATAATTTGAATATATGATACATGGTAAAGATAGGAGAATAGCTTAAAATATAAGGAGTAGGAAATATTCAAGGTAGATAGCTAAAGAGAAATATATAACCTTTCTTCCAGAACATTCTTTCAAAACTCTTTGTTCTTTCATTCTTTTTATTTGTTTATGCATGTAAGTCACGCTCAATCTTACTCCGAACTCATCTTTGCAATATCACATACAAACGATTGAAAAGGGTATGTTAGGATTAAAAGTTCAAAGGACCTAAATATCTTAATATTTTATTTGTATAATTTTCTTGTGTTGTTATATGTTTTTGAGATAATAATTATTCCATGTCGCATTTGCTCATATCTGCTGAAGTAGGTTTTTTCATATCATCATCGTTTTAAACATCATCAAGTTTTATCCTTATTTTTTTTATTATTTCATTCTTCATGTTTCACTTCTTATATTAATATAAATATTTGTACAATGTTCCCGTGTGGTCAGATCATCTAATTTTGTCATTATGTATTCAGAACAGTTGTTGTTTAGTCGCTACGGTCATTAGCATAAAAATTCGGATTATTATATAAATACTTATTTAATAATTATCCGTAATGTTAGTGACACCATACAGCTGTTTCGTCCTTCTAGGACTCGTCAGTAATGTTAGGGACACCATACAGCTGTTTCGTCATAATTTGGATGGTGTGCGATAACTCCACAATGTAGCCTATTATTGTAAACATTTAGTATTAATTTCTTTCGTTTCTATCCTCTTGCCGTGAGGAATCTGAGATAATAATGATGTTTTATAATATCCAATGTTCAATTACAACCATCATTATCTTTAGTATTCCCTCATTCAATAGATATATTTTTTATGGATCTTGCCTCTAATACTCGTCAGTGATGTTAGGGACATCATACAGCTGATTCATTCGTCTAATTCTCGTCAGTGCTGTTAGGGACATCATACAGCTGTTTCGTCCCTCAGAGACTGGCCAGAGATGTTAGGGACATCATACAGCTGTTAAGACCTCCTAGGACTCGTCAGTGATGTTAGGAACATCATACAGCTGTTTCGTCCTTCAGAGACTCGACAGAGATGTTAGGGACATCATACGGCTGTTTCGTCCTTCAGAGACTCGTCAGTGATGTTAGGGACATCATACAGCTGTTTCGTCCTTCTAGGACTCGTCAGTGATGTTAGGGACATCATACAGCTAATTAATTCGTCTAATTCTCGTCAGTGATGTTAGGGACATCATACAGCTGTTTCGTCCTTCAGAGACTCGTCAGAGATGCTATGGACAACACACAGCTGAATCATCCTTCTAGGAGTCGTCAGTGACGTTAAAGATATCATAGAGCTAACTAGTCCTTTTAGGACCCATCAGGGATTTTTTGACATGTTATCTGGTTACATTTAAAAAAAATAAGTATCAACAAAAATACTTGTATAAAAGACATTAGCATATCTATGACCACTTTTAATATAGGTCTCGGGCTCTTGATATATCTCTCGACTTTGATTTCATGTTTGCTGCTTTTTGAGGGTGTACATATAGAGATATTGATATTCCATGTTTTTATAGAGTTGTATTTTTACCTATGCTCCTGCACGTGTTGGAACTTTACAGGTATACTTGCATTTATAAATATATTGTTTTACAATTAGAATAATCAAATCAATTTCTCCGTTTCCTGTCATATTTTGTAAACCAAACAGAAACGTAATTAGGGACCATAGTATATCAATATTATTTCTTTCGAAAATAACGTTACGAAAATACAACCAAATGTTTTTAAAGTGTAGACAGTCTCAGGCAAGATGTTCTAAAGTTTCTATGTTTTCGTTACAGAAAATACATAATTCAGTTTAAGAAATATTGATTTTCATGAGCAATTTATTAGTGTAAATTATTCTGTGCATCAAGTCGAACTGAAAACACTGTAAGTCGGTGCCATCAGTAACAGAGAAAGGTAGTGTAAAGAAAAGCTGAAATTGTAGCTTTGGTATAGTTTTTTTTTATTAGTTCCAGGCAAACATATACATCAATACTCTCTTAATTACGTACATGTAATCAATTTTTATGAATACTCATATTTTAGATCTACTATTACATTCTTAATTATTGGGCAGTACAGTGTATGTAGAATTGAAACAATCAACAAATGAATATATTGACTGGAGCTAATTGAAAAATGGGATTGGGGGATAGTTTGGATAAAAAGTAGAAGCTGATTTAGAAAAGGAAATACAAAGATAAGAGAGAAAGGAACATAAGAGGATGGAGAGAAGAAGGAACGAGATTTTCGACGAAAGTAAAGGCAATTTCTGAAAGGGTGACAAAAATAACTGACTATTGCTAATAAAACATTTAATGGGGAAAAAAAAGGTTGATACGAATCCAACAAAAACACAAGCAAATTGAAAAAGTATAAAAATAAATTACATTGGTAAACTTAAATCTATTTCATAATGAAAGACACTACCTTATTGTAATTGTTATATTTTCTAAAAGCTGAATGGTAAGCACTGAAATCCTCAATAAAAGTAGATTGCTTGTCATATTTTTTTGCTAAGTATCTCTCGATGTTATATGAAGTTTTAAGGTTACTAATTAGAGTGGGTAAGTAAAGAGCTTTACCTAAACACTTTTGACAATAAATATAGTGCTTCATATTTAGTATTATAATATTTTCTGCTCTGTTATTTTGGTGTGGGGTTTGTGCTATTTCACCAAAAATGAAATCTTTTTTACATACATTAAATGTCTCATTACAAGTAGCTTACACCCAAATTTGGAAAGCCATAATTAAATTTTGGACTTTATTACATTCCCAAAGTACATGCTGTATTGTTTCTTTTTCTATGAAGCAGAAATTACACAAATCAGACTGAACCAAATTAATCTTTTTCAAATAAATGTTTGTAGATGATGATTAATTCTAAATTGCAACCATTGTAGTTTTGAAATTTTTATTTGTGTCAAAAGGCAATCTGAATATTTTTTCCATTCCTCAATAGGTATATTTCCAAATATGGTGTCCCACTTTGCTTGACCTGTAGGCAATACATTATTTTTATTCAATACATTATACATATCTCTTGTACCTTTTTTTTACTTTCAATAATAATATCAATATACAGTGGTATCAATGGTATAGTTAACTTAGTATATATCAGTGATGTTAGGGTTATCATACATCTAATTCGTCCTCCTAAGACTAATCAGTGATATTTTGGATATCATTCTACTGTTTAGTCCTTCCTTCTAGGACACGTCAGTGATGTTAGGGACATCATACAGCTGATTCATCCTTCTAGGAGTCTTCAGTGCTGTTAGGGACATCATACAGCTATTTATTCTGTGTATGACTTGTAAGTGATGTCAGGGACATCATACAGCTGTTTCTGCATTCTAGAACTCGTCATGATGCCAAAAGCCTAAAGCACTGATTACTAGGTGACTGAAGAACCACAGAATATGTCAATAGGTCGAAATCTAGATATAAAGGTACAATATTCCCATGATTGTAAAAGATGTTCTGAAACGTGTCATTACTCAAATCAATTAAAACCCGATAATATTAGTGTATAGATAAACGAGTGTTGTTGAATGAACTCGACACAAAAAAAAACCACAACATTAACAGTTCAATATGTTTATTTAATCAGTTGATATCTTGGAGTTTACCCAATAACTATTCCTGCGTCGTGCAACTTCAGCAAGTCATCCTTAATGTCAGTGAGTCGATTTTGAGCTGAAACAATGTAATTAAGTTACGTTATATCTTTATGATACCTTTATGATAATTGTCAGATAAAAAACAATTCGGGTTATATAAAAAAAAATATCTAAAACGTAAAACATAAAACCTCCTTACAGTTACACTATTTCAATGACAGGAACATTAATTACTCTAAATAATGATTATGTAATACCACGTAATACTATGTAATAATACATGATACCACGCAATACTATGTACTACCATGTAATACTATGTAATTTTATGTAATACTATGTAATACCACGTAATACTATGTAATAATATATGATACCACGTAATACTATGTAATAACATGTAATATCAAGTACTATTATGTAATACTATGTAATAACATGTAATATCATGTAATACCATGTAATACCATGTAATATAGGTGGATCAATATATTTTTTATTTGATAAAATCGTAATCCTAACTTGTAGTGGATATTTTGTTAACAATCTTGACTTACGCAAGCACTGATCCGCGACTTTGATGAAGTCCTTACAACACACTAGATGTTCATCTGGACAGGTGGTGGGTACCAGTCTGCTGGTGTAGGTCGCCTTGTACGCTCTCCTGTACCTTTAGTCATAACCAGTATATTTTTTCATTATAACCATTATTATTATTATCAAGTACTTTATCAATGGAAATCAACGCGTTTCATAGAATCTACTTTGAATGGGAATCATGATATCATTATTTAACTGCAACAAAGTATGATTGTATCATCAATTAACTGTAATAACGTATAATTGTGTCATTAATAAAGCTTAACAAGGTATGATTGTATCATCAATTAACTGTAATAACGTATAATTGTGTCATTAATAAAGCTTAACAAAGTATGATTGTACCATTAATTAACTGTAACAAAGTATGATTGTACCATTAATTAACTGTAACAAAGTATGATTTACCATTAATTAACTGTAACAAGGTATGATTGTGTCATTTATTAACTGTAACAAAGTATGATTGTGTCATTAATTAACTGTAACAAAGTATGATTGTGTCATTAATTAACTGTAACAAAGTATGATTGTACCATTAATTAACTGTAACAAAGTATGAATGTACCATTAATTAACTGTAACAAAGTATGATTGTATCATTAATTAACTGTAACAAAGTATGATTGTGTCATTAATTAACTGTAACAAAGTATGATTGTGTCATTAATTAACTGTAACAAAGTATGAATGTATCATTCAGTGTAGTTATAACAAACAGGAAATTATCCGTGTGGATTCATCATTATCATCATTTCTACTTTAGAAATCAACATAATTACTTATTACAGGTTATTTCTGACCATAAACCTGTAAAAAATACTTTTCAGTAGACTAACCCAGTCGTGTAAGAGGTCGAGGTGCATCTTTTAGTCCATAAAAACCCACAACTTTTAGAATGGGTGTGTCTTACTGGAACGACTACTGTCACAGACACGGTTCGTGAATCCACTATGGTTTTGGTTGGATTGATCTTACAACACCAATGAGCTCTAAAAGACAAAAGTATAGTCAGCGAATACAATCAGCCTGAGACATCTACGTAAATGTACATATTTCCCGATTATACTCAATTGAACAGACCCGGGTCCAACATGAGATCACAAAAATAAATAAATAAATAAATAAATAACACGTACGCTTAGTCACATAATTATAATAATCTAGTAATAATGTTATATTATATTTACGATTCATCCCCAGAGGCTCTACTTTCACGCAAGACTTCTTTCACGTGGTCCGGCAGGGAATCATACTTCAAATTTCCAAACATCGTTGATTCATCGTGTAGTACTGACTCCAATAAAAAAGATGGAAGGCATACAAGTAAAGCAGCAAGCATCAAATTAAATCTCAACATGTCGCCCATGTTTGATATCTATGGAATCAAACAGACAGAACTCACTATCGGGTTAACCTTTCTTCGAACCGAGAACTGTACTAGATAAAATAATCTGTGTCCTAGCATCGGTCACATGTTCACTAAAGCTAGCAAAGCACAAACGTTGAGACTTTATCCACGTGTCCTTATGTTTCCTTTGGTTGGATCCAATGAAGTGATGTGATCAAAATAAGTAATACCTGTGAATATTATAAAGAATTCCCCATACAAGCAACTTGTTTTTTTGTTTTTGTTTGTAATGATAAGCTGTGATATCGTTATATTCACGCTAGACATTATACGGTTGTTTATTCTAACCAGCGTTAAGGTTGAAATCCTTAACATTCTTGCTGAATTATTTACTAGCGAAATAACATAAAATCAATAGGTACTTAAAGTATGTTTGAATGCTGATCTCGAAGTTTTATAACATCTGAAATACTACTTGACTAATTCCGAAAAATGAATTTCAATGTGGAGAACTTAAATAGGAATGAAAATCATCTATATCATGATTAGAATATCGAGTAGCGACAGATCCTCGCCATATATATCCCTATAACTAACTCAGTATATTCTTACTCAAGTGATTTTGTATGATGACGTTTGTTACACCCTCATTGGTGCTGTTCAACTTTTTTTAAACTTGGAAATGCATTGCTTCTTGTGTTGTAATTGTTATTTTGACCATAACATCATCATTTTCATTAAGTACACCCGCCAATGTTTTATGTTTCTCTGTTAGCAATAAAAACACTTTATAACATTACTTATTTACATTTACGTTTTAATATATATACCACCATTATGCTGTTTTCGCTTTCCTAACGTCAGTTTGAACATCTAAGTCATTACTTTCCCAATGAAGCGATGACATAAAAATGATAATTACATCGTGGTCAAATGAGGTCCCCGTCTCATAGCACCCGCTATACGATACAGGACGGATGTAAAACTACAACACGGACTTCAATTCCTTCACGAATATGTAGTCTAATACACGTACAATGTTATTTTATGACATGGAATGACAACAAAACATAAACCTTATATACTTGTTTTTATTTATATTATGTATAAGGATTTATAGATAATTGGTCATCAGTCCTTATCCAACCAATCCCGCATCGATGAGGGCCTGGAGGGAGTCAACAGCAGAGGATTCTGTAGGAGCAAGTTTGCTTCAATAAGATTATCAATTACGACAAGAAAAGCATGTCTATCGCAGTCGATTACGGTCAAATAAATAAATAAATATCAAGACCTTTCTTTTACAAGACCAACAAAATTGCAATATTATAGGTTTTTGTTTTAAGCGTTTTGATAACATACGTTTAATTTTTATTTATTTTTTTAACAGCAAAACACGCTTTTTGATGTGTATCTACAACTTACTTAGACACTGGTCCTGTTGTTTGGTGTAGCCCTCGCAACACACCACATGTTCCGTGGGACACACCCCCTGTTGTATGAGGGGCTTTACCACGGGCACCTGTACGTATCTGACCACCATCCTGTGTACAAAAAATACGCCGTGGAATGAAAACAAATCATTCTTCCACAGCTAAATGTATAGCATATAAAGAAAGGTAAGGAACTTTGCCAGTGTGCAAGATTTCATTCAAAACGTTGCAAATGTCCTGATGAAAGGTTTTTCCAACGGCGATAGTTCTTATCAAGAGAAGAAACGTCAAACTTTACAATTGCACTAATATGTATCACCAAACTGGTCTAGTTTAACAAGTTAACTCGTACCTTCTCAAATTAACGACTTTTCTTTAGTCGGACACGATCGAACACATTTTAGAAAACAAAAGTGTGTATTCCGTAGCAGAAAATCAGACGCAATTGTTCTATGTGAAGTAAACAGTAGGTGAACCAATGAATATGCTAATATCTGGTTACAGTAATGACATTCAGGTGTTGTAATATTTAGTAACAGTAATGACATTCAGTTGTTGTAATATTTAGTAACAGTAATGACATTCAGGTGTTGTAATATTTAGTAACAGTAATGACATTCAGGTGTTCTAATATTTAGTAACAGTAATGACATTCAGGTGTTCTAATATTTAGTAACAGTAATGACATTCAGGTGCTCTAATATTTAGTAACAGTAATGACATTCAGGTGTTCTAGTATTTGGTTAAAGTAATGACATTCAGGTGTTCTAGTATTTAGTAACAGTAATGACATTCAGGTGTTCTAATATTTAGTAACAGTAATGACATTCAGGTGTTCTAGTATTTAGTGACAGATAAATGAATCAGGTGTTCACTATTTAAGTGAAGACTGACTTCAGGTGTTCTATATTTAGTAACAGTAATGACATTCAGGTGTTCTAATATTTTAGTAACAGTTATGACATTCAGGTGTTCTAATATTTAGTAACAGTAATGACATTCAGGTGTTCTAATATTTAGTAACAGTAATGACATTCAGGTGTTCTAATATTTAGTAACAGTAATGACATTCAGGTGTTCTAATATTTAGTAACAGTTATGACATTCAGGTGTTCTAATATTTAGTAACAGTAATGACATTAAGGTGTTCTCGATGTTTACAAAGATTTGGTAAATAGCTGACCTGGACACGTTCTTTTTACCAGTGCAGTAAAATCCTATCGGTCCGACTGTCGCCTCCTCGCCATACGTACACCGGTGCTCAGGGATTTCTATCTCCTCCCATATCACCTTCGTGAACTGGTGTATTTCTATCGAGGTAAAATTACTCGTCGTGTTTTGTGGTTCTATTTCGCAACACCAGTTGGAGCTAAAGAATAATACATCGCAGTAAATGTAAGCTATAGATATCACATGCCCTATTATAGTACAATATACAACCCATTTATCTGCACGGTGAGGAGAAAATCCACCTTAACAGCATTACATATTTCAAATTGTAATAAACAATTTGCAGATAATGATATTTGCTTCTAAATCACGATATTTTGAAGAAAACGTATTAATCTGAAATACCCCCCGAATCATACTTATCGCCTGCCCTCTTTATTGTCCGTCCATCAATGCTCCAAAAGAAGCTGGCTAGAACCGGGACGCTCAATAGGAGTAGAGTTCCTGTGACACCATTCATCGTTAACAGCTATGTGTAGTACAGGACACAAACTCTTATCTATCCCGCCATATATATATCTTCTGTCCCCGTCAATGTCCCTTCAAACGGACACTTGCTATTTTTACCTATTATCTTACCAGGGAAAAGTTTAAAGGTATTGCAGATGTTAAGGAGTAAATATTTAAACAGTTTATTGAATATTAAAAACAAAATAATCAAACGGACATTGCAGTTGCGAAGAACAGATTATTTATGTTCGAAAACAGTGAATAGAGAATTATTAAGGTCTACTAGTTTATCAGCTGACAAACGTTATATAAGCACGTAGGTAGACCAAGTGACTAGATAACCCCAATGCCAAGGCCTACCATGATGAGGTTGCCAGGTGAGACTTTATATGTAGAATTATTTCATTTTCAATTGATTTTAATTATTGTCTATTTGTCTATATGTGTCACACACGGAGAAGAGGACCAGAAATCGTCAACAGGGCACAGATATATAGTATTTGGGAGAGTTTTACTGAGAAATATAGACAGGTTACAAACGTTTCAGCTGATGGTGTTAAAGCGAAATAAACCTTAGACTGCTGTCAAGCTAAATGATTTGTTTATATAGCATATGTGCCTTGGCCGTTGATGCAGGTTGTATCACAGGCATCTGCTTCTGGTTAGTATCAATAGAAAACAATATTAGCCCTTCTCCTACTATCAGTGATAGAGTAGTCCTAACAAATTGCTATTTAATTATTATGTGTCTCTAATCGAAAAACCGCAGTGGGATATTTCCCGTGCATGGTGGCCAGTGCTAACATTGGGCACCGCATTAAGTCCCACCCGGACTGAACATTAGAGGTAATTGGTTAGAATTGTGGTGGTGCAGCTATTACCAAGGGAATTTGGTTAGACTTCACGAAGCCAGTCCGTAACTTTGACAGTAATAAAACTTCATGATGTCCTCGTTCTGTTTTCATTGTGTGATAGTCACCTTGAATGGTTTTCACTACGGTACTCGACGTTTTATTGTCGATTTGAGTTTACGTGATATACCAGTCGATCAAATAGGAAAGGATGGAGTATAGGATCAGATAGGGTTTATAGGCGGGCCAGTTAGTTTAGGTGGAGAGTGGAGTAAGGGAGGTTAACTCGAACGAATGGTTCAGGGTGTGGACGGGGTTGTGGAATTTACAATATACACATTGTGACGTGGGAATGGGGTTGCGGATTTCGAAACGGCTAAATTGCGGTGTGGCGATGGGGTTGAAGATTTAATATAAACTTTATTTTATTCATTCAATTCATACATATGCAATATACAATCATACAATCATAATTTGAATGGGATTCGGAAACAAGTATTAAACTTATATTAATCCGTCTCCTTTTATGACACATTAAGTAAACGGCAGCATGGGAGAATACATAAGTGAGCAAATGTAATACTTGTAGAGATGAAAAATGGGGAAATTCGGAAAAGAGGAGAGATGAAAAGATTAGAAGAAAAATATTAGAGAGGCTTTTTATGCCATGACATGAGATATACAACCTGTTGTAACAGCTGTGTACTGGACAAGAAAAAAACAATCATTCAAATATTTTAGAAATAATTATAAATTCTTGAACACTGAAAAAAGATTTTCATCATACGTGAGTTCGTTATCTCCGAAGAGTAGTATTTCAGTTGATAAGGGATAGTTTAGAGCACTAAAACAACGTAAGCGAAACTGCGCGAAAAGTGGACAACGTAATAGGAAATGTTCGTTGGTCATTGATGAGGTTGAAGATTTCAAAATGGCCAATTTCAATACACAGATTGCGGTGTGGGGATGGGGTTAAGGATTTCGAAACGGCCAATTACAATATACAGATTGTGGTGTGGGGACCGGGTTGAGGAATTCAAAATGGTCAATTACAATATACAGATTACGGTGCGGGGACGGAGTTGAGGAAGATTGCGTAAACTAAGTCCGTGTTCGTATGAAATCGAAATATAGAATGTTTAAACGCTTATGTTACCAAAACTAAGTTCTGGAAATCAATTGCTTATTTCGCAGCGTATCATTTTTTTCCGCGTTCCTTTTGCTGACTTTCTTTCACGTCATTTTTTTCAGTTTACATCTCAGTACTCCTTGTGTGCAGCGTGTATGGCCATGAATACCGAGGACTCGGTAGACTATTGACATCAGGTGTAGACGTTAGGAAAGGTGGAACATCGACCGGGGCAGCAACATCGGCGGCATCAGCAGGTTCGGCGGCGGCATCAGCAGGTGTCAGCGCTGCCCTTGCAGCAGTGAACCCTGTGGCTGGAGCGGCATCAGTTTTTCTCGCTCCATTGACCGAAGGCATTGTTCAACTTGAAAAGCAGTTTATGACATATCTAAGTGACAATTTGTTAGGAAACCATCCATATGTAAGTAAAATGATCTATCGTCATGTGATATCATAAAATTCATATGTAATTATATAGTTTTATATATTGGATGGGTTAGTATAATCCTCTTCTTTAGGCGATCATTACTACGCATGTTCCCTTACCTGTTAGAGTAATTATCTCGAGGCATCTATCAATATTTTTCCATCAAGTTAGCATTAAGTATGATTAAACACGTCCGCTAAGCAGGAAGTTCTTTCTTCCAGCACACAGTCCTTGGACGAGGTGTGAGGCTCAACGCTACAGGCAATAGCGTGATGATACAGGATGTGGCCAGTGGAATAGCAGTGGTGGGGACAGGTGCCACTCTAGAGGTGAGGAATTTAAAACAGATGTTTTTCATCATTTAAAATAATAAGATTAAATAGGCAAAAGCATCCTTCCATGCGCCGAGTTACGTATCTACTTCACCTTGAACAACATTGTAAGTCGATGGTAGATTCTCTCCTTATATAATCTGTGTGTCCCCTTATGTAACCCTCTGAGTGTAAGTCGAAGAAACTTGAATATGTCAGTATTGGGGAAATGGGTGCAAAATATTAGCAAAACGTTGCCACCATTGCAAAATAGTACCCAGTTTTAGGGTGGTTCAAATCATTTCCCAAATGTTTCTTTGTAGAAAAAACACAATCAAATATGAAATTGAAAACATTGTAACGTATATATATCGCAGCCCCCACCCAATGCTTGATTTTAGGTATATCTTATCCCCATTTTTGTACGACATCTAGGAGGCCATGAGTATGGCGACACAGAAGTATGTCACTACATTGTTAGAGATGGGCTTTATCAGCAAGGACGACTTACATTTGGCGCCAGTACTCACCACCACTGAAGGTAGGAGTCAAGTATATTAAGTTACCCGGGGACATGTATAAGGTAGGAGTATATTAATAATAAAAATAAGGATGATTGGAGCACCATATCTCTATTGGTATCCAGTCCTTCTGTCATCAGTTTGTATGTCAATGAAATTGTTTGAAATTGTTTGAAATTGAATCTTAATGATAGTAGATAATATACATGTACTCCGTATACGTCCATATGGCGAGGTTTAAATGTATATTTTATTTTACGAGCGAATATTTCTAAAATTTAACCATAATCATGAATGATTTGCAACATTATGATATATTATATTGAATCTTTATGTACATCCAGCTTTTCATATTTAACCTCAAGATATCAAGACTATCATATGTTTACGTTTAATCTTTCGGAAATGATCTATCATTTAAGTGCCGTGTGGAGACAACTATCCCAAGTCTTACTGTGAGGACAGGAAACGTATGGGTTTCTGTTCTCCCGTCAGTGCCTTCGCCGCCTTCATGTCTCAGAACTGTTACGCAACGTGCAGGTGAGTAGAGTATATGGTGACTTGTTTCGTGTAAAATTACGTAATTATTTCTAACATCCTTAAGTTACCCTGGCTGTTAATAGGACATCAAACAATACTGAAACCAAATCAAACCAAACATCCTACTTGTAGAAGTTTAGATCTCTGTGCAGGCGACAATCTTAAAAGTTACCTTAAAATTTTATCTTCGCTGTTAAACTGTGCGTATGGCAGTAATAAGATTGGGAAAGGGCAATAGTCTAAAAGAAGTCAAAGAAATTAATAAACGTTTCTTTTTATTCCATATTTTGGTCTGAACACTGCTTCTCTAATACGGAAAGTTCATTAGATGGATAGTCCTATCGGTTATGTGTCGTTAACACATTTATATTTCATTTACAGGGGAGGATGTTGAAGACGTCATACTGACATACAGAGCTGCAATTCCGTATACAGAAATACATAGGTCTATGTCTAGTTTTTTTTTATTATACGTATATTCGATTGGTAACACTACTATTTGCTTGTATATGTATGAAGTATGTAAAGAGAAAATGTCTAAAAATGAGATCGGATATTGATTTATTTATATACATATTAGTTTTCCGAAGCAATGTTCTGGCCACAGATTTACCCAGTGTATTAACTTAAACTGTACCGATTCCGTCGATGTTTTAATATCCAATACATAGCACTATCAATTGGGAAAGTGCACTTACCCCCATAATATATTTCGACGATAAATCAATGCTGGGGACATCACTCTGATGACTCGTCAGTGACGCTTGATGCCAAAACGTCCACTGGAGAGTTGAATTCTCACTCTGGAAACAGGAAGGAGTAGATTCTATCAAGTTTCTCGGTAGTCCTGAAAGCTTATAACAACAGGTTATTGGACACCTATGGTTACACTATATTGATATGGTAAACATTTAGCTTGTTTAGCGGGCTGAAGTTAGCAGCAGATTCGTTATTGGTTATTGAGGATTCGAATAACGAATCCGCTGCCAGATCGAATACTGGCCAATAACCAATAACGAATCCGGTGCTATCTTTGGCCCGCTATTTATGAATGGCTCACAGGGGTTCGTTACAAATGGTATAATACCATATGAGATGGGTCTTGCATGTATATTATCTAATCATATATCATATAAATATATACAGCCTATCTCATATATCATTTGTAACGAACCCCTGTGAATGATTTCTGTTGAACACCCACGCCCCTGTGATTTCAGATGAAATCTCCGGAGTTCATTCAGCAAATAAGCTGTTTGACCTCTTCTATACTGACAGGTAACTGGTCATATAATACCGTAACCTTCCTTTTTAAATTTGCCAAGGTCATGTTTAAATCTACCGATCGTCAGTCCCTTTAAAAGTGGCCAGTCCCTTTGTCACTAGACATACATGATCTGCCCGATATTGACACAAAGAGGAGACTACCAACTGCAAAACAGGCCAGACGTGTCTGTTAAAACGAAAAACTTCTTATCCATTACATAAAATTGATAAAGTAGAAGAAATATAACTTGTCGAGAAAACCTCACGAACACGCAAGTCTTTAATAGAGGTGGAAAGTATCATTATATCATGGGTCTCAATGGACAAAAAATTGTTAACTCCCTTTTAGCAACTTCAACTACTTACTTCTTCGAATTTCCGGGACACGCCCTTACGTACGAAACGAGACGGCGACATGCTCCATTAAACCAAACTAATACGTACGTAACTAGACGGCGACATGCTCCACTGAACTAAACTAATACCTACGTAATCAGACGGTGACCATACTCCACTAAATCAAACTACATGTAATACGAACGTAAGCAGACGGTGGCCATGCTCCACTGAACCAAACTAATACGTACGTAACGAGACGGCGACATGCTCCACTGAACCAAACTAGTACGTACGTAACCAGACGGCGACCATACTCCACTGCCCTGAAACTTCAAAACTTATAATGTACAGCTACCATCCCTTGTACGAGTTCGCGTTTCAACCGAGCCCTGCATTTTAATTTCCTGAGATCCAAAATCTTATAGACAGATTTTCGTCGTCCTAGTTCAACAAAGTTTGTAAGACGTCTGGTCGTTCAACTGTCATCTCTTGTTGTGATATGTTATGCTTTATGCACAGTAGTTGTTTTTCGAATACTTCCTATTTCCGAATCAGACTACGTTGGGGTTTAGGTCACCAGACTATGGTCGTGTTGAGATCAGCAGACTATGGTCGGGTTGAGATCAGCCCAGTTCCTCTGAGTGGGCAACACCACCAGTTTTAGTCAGAAAGAAGGATGGTGGTATATAGGGGCAGAGTTGTCTCAAATGCAGGAGGGAAGGGAGCGAACTATCGCATTCGCAAGCAAAGTCCTGAAACCCTGCCAGAGAAAGTATTATACCACTCGCAAGGAACAACTCCTCGCAGTCGTGACCTTCACCAGACAGTTCCGTCATTACTTGCTCTGCAGACCTTTTATCGTTCAGGACAGATCATAGCCGTTTGACTTGGCTTCTTAGTTTCAAGCATATTGAGGGCCAACTAGCGCGGTGGATTGAAGAATTGTCTGCCTACGCGATGATTATCCAGCATCGTCCGAGAAAAGAGCATATCAATGCAGATGGTCTCTCCCGTGTGCCTGACAGACTGTCGGAGCGCAAGTGTTACCGCGGATATATCCCTTTGGATGCCTTACCTTGTGGGGGTTGTAGATACTGCTCTCGGGCGCAGGAGAAGTGAGGGACGTTTGAGGAAGACGTTGATTATGTGGTTCCATTATCTCTAAGAAGGGTAGCGGTGCCTTTAGAGTCAAACTGGACTGAATATTTGAAACCGGAAGATCTGAAAGAACGGCAGCTTGAAGGTAAGGATTTGGCGACGCTCATTTCATGGTTTGAGTCGGACGAGATCCCCGAACAACACAAGCTGCGTCTCGCTAGCCCGGTAGTCCCGACATTAGTGGGGAGGCCGTTCGCAGGTGAAATGTAGAAACAGTGTGTGGTACCCGGCTGGCTCAAACTATTGTTCATATCTCCCAATAGTATGCAACAGGACTTCCTCGGGAAGGCTCACGGCCTCCCATCTTTTCGCCATTTTGGGCAGACTAAAACTCTTGAAAGAATCAAACGTACAGTGATCTGGTATGGGATGAGTGGCAGCGTAAACAGTACGTGGCTTCATGCAAAGTTAAAAGGATTTTTTTTTTATTTGGCCTAGTGTTTGTTTATGAGGGGTTCAAGGACTGAGTGTGGTATGTGTGCCTTGAAGCCTTCTAGTGTGGTGCACTGTACTGCTGCTAGCGGGAGGAGGTTCCATTGTGTAATTGTGTGAGGAAAGAAGTTCTGAGTTAATTTTTAGGTTCCGTTTCAAAAATCCTAGTGATTTGTTTGCGTTTGATGTGATGTTGTTTATATGCGTGTCCCATTTAGGTTGTTTTGTGATGTTATGCCTAAGTACTTTCTGGAATCTACTTGTTGTAATGTGTGGTTGTGGAGTTTGTATGGGTATTTAATTTTTGTGCGTTTGTTGGATGTGGATATGATATTGCATTTGTCGGGGTGAAAGGTCATCAGCCAATCGTGTTCCCATTTGCCTGATGCGACTGTGTCTTGTTGTAGTTTGGTCGCGTCATTGATGTTGTGTATTGTTTTGTAAATGATGCTGTCATCTGCAAATAGTCTGAGGGTGTTGTGTTTAAAATAATCTGGTAAATCATTTATGTAAATGAGGAAGAGGATGGGTCCCAAACAGGCTCCTTGGGATATTCCTGGTGTTACTAGTATTTTATCTGAGTGTTTCCCATCAAGTACTACTGTTTGGGTGCGGTGTGTTAAGAAGTCTGTTATCCATGCGAGTGTGTTCCGTGTAATCCCATAAAATTTAATTTGTACTGAAGTCTTTCGTGTGGTACTTTGTCAAAGGCTTTGGCAAAGTCCTTGATGGTGATGTACATGTATGTTTGTGTGTTTGTGTTAGCGTTTTGGGCAAGGTCATGGATGAATGTATAGTAAGTTGTGTTTCACAAGATCTTGAAGAACGAAATCCGTGTTGTAGGTTGTATAAAATGTTATTGTTCTCCAAGTGGTTCATTATGGTGCTTGTTATGACAAGTTCCATGAGTTTACATGTGATGTACATGTAGGTGAGTTATGAAAGGCCGTTCATGTCAAAAACGAGATACATTTAACGCGTTAAGCTTTAACGCGTAAAACACATTTAACGCGTTAAACATAACATTTAACGCGTTAAAACTAGTTTTAACGCGTAAAGCTTTAACGCATTAAGCTTTAACGCGTTAAATGTTTTCCATGGAATTTTAACGCGTTAAATTTGTTACTTAGCTAGCATTTAACGTGATAAACAGCTTCATTCATTTAACGCGTTAAAAGTCGTAGCTTTTGTTTTAACGCGTTAAAATGACTAAAATAACAGACCAATCGAATTCCCTGTATCTACTATGTATTTAAAGGACTAACAGTATGGCTGCCAGAGCCAGTTTTCTGGAGAGAATTGACTCTACCGTCAACTATTGCTATCGTAATTATTGTTGTTATCTTTTAAATAATTTACTACTGTTTACTTTTATATTTAAATTCTAATCGTGTGTTTATATTTGCCAGTTGTAGGAATATTTACTGTCATCAATGTTGCCATGGCAGCCGACCAGATAGACGAACTATCGACAAATACTTGTAGTAGGCTGATGGATGTTGGAGTGATAAATACAGTCTCTACATCTCGTTTTCTGTAAACTGCATTTATAACATGGTATATTGTGAGATGTTCTGTATTATCTCATCAATGTTCAAAGATGACAAAACTACCATATCCCAGAACAAAATGCCACCTTCGTGTCGGTGAGTGCATACTATGAAAGGCCGTTCATGTCAAAAACGAGATACATTTAACGCGTTAAGCTTTAACGCGTTAAACACATTTAACGCGTTATTTTAACGCGTAGTTCTCATTTAACGCGTTAAAGACAGTTTTATCACGTTCATAATCATTTTTACGCGTTAAATCTTAACGCGTTTAACTTTATCAGATTAACCAATCAGTTGCACCCTTGCATCAGCATTCGGATGAAAGTTCTTCAGGGAAACAGTTTAATGACAGAATATTACAGTACGCGTTGACAGAATATCAACACGTCAAAAAGAATGTTGATATCTATGGAAACGTATTTGGACCTTCTTTTGGTGTGATAAAACTTACTTAAATTGACTTAAATAAAACGACATGACGAGCATTTATCATGACTTGGCGATATGTTTTGTTCGACTTGGCAGTAAAGAACACAGAATGTCGAGATGAACCATCGCGATAATTGTTTCGAAAGTCGACAGACGACTTAGTGCAAAATCGACTTGTACCGATCTAGACATAAAGACGACTTAATAAAGTCGCCCGTATAACAAAAGTTATAACACCATGTCGACATGATCAAATTGACTTGTCTTTGAAACATAAAGAAGTCGACATCATGATGTTGTCTTGTTGTGAAATCACTTGGTAACTTCCTTCGTGTACAGTCATCATTGGTGATGTCCATGCATGAGTTTATAGCTGGATGTTGGCGACGCTGATAATAAAGATGGAATTATCAAAGGTAGGTTCAACACTGTTAATGCAGTACAAATAAGTATATGCATGATACAAGTAATTTACATAGTTTGCCAAGGATTTTATTATCATGAACGTAATGAAAATACAATGTATTTGATGAAAACAATATGAGTGAATTACTATAACTAAGCTTTATTGTTTTTGTTTGTCTATTTATATTGAAGATCGATAAATTCTTGATTTGTTAAAAAAAAAAAAAGAAATATCTACATATGCAAAATTATTTTCCTGTAACTGTTCTAAATGTTACCTTTTACCGTCTTATATGTGACTCTAATATAACACAGTAACATATAACAAAGTAAAAGGTAATATCGTCATAATCCCCTTGTATTCGCATTAAGCAACAAACAAAAGGTCACATTTTCTGTATTTCAAAGCAAAATAGGGAAAAATTGAATGAGAACAAAACTTGTTAACTTGCACAAAATGCACCTGCATATATTACTAGTATGTTGCTCTAGAGTTTGCATTGTTTTAGAAAGTTAATAAACAAAAGGCTGCATTTCTGGTTTAAATTAAACGTATATGTGTTCTATATTAACACAAAGGATGGCTATGTTTTAAGTTAGAAATAAGCCTCAAACTGTGAAATATGTGTGAGAATGAACAAATCTCGGCCCTGACGGATACTGTTCATTCTCACACATATTACACAGTTTGAGGCTTATCTCCATAACTTAAAATGAGGTTTTCTTTGTGTATATCGTGCATTATTTATAGCTGTATGTGTACTAAGCTTATAAAGGTGCTTATATATATCAAAATAATGTGGTTCTATTTTCAGTACCTGATATTTCTGTGTTGTTTAATGCGGTCAGAGGCTGTTATTCCATACCCAGGCGATAATGCACAAGTTGAAGACCTAGTCAGATACTACTTCGGACTTTTGTATAATTCACGCGAAATATGCGGTTTTCTTTTGTTTGTTCATGGAGTTCTCATAAGTACGTCAACACTGAAAAGAATGAAATTAAGACTTGGATTAAGGAGACACGCATGTGAAGTTCCATTACAAATAATAATACAGAAAATTATTGATATGCACCGAGATGGTTTTTGCAATTTAGGTTACAAAGCAATGTGGAGATTACTAAATGTTGTCCATGGGATAAGAGTAACTCAGAACACAGTAAGAGCATGTTTAAGCATCATGGACGTAGAAGGAGTGTATCTGAGATCAAGACGTTGCTTAAGACGGAGATTATATTATAGCAAAGGTCCTAACTACCTCGTACACATCGATGGATATGATAAGCTTAAACCGTTTGGTGTTGCTATTCATGGAGCTATAGATGGATTCTCAAGAAAGATATTGTGGTTAAAAGCTGGATTTTCTAATAACAATCCAAAATTAATTGCAAACTTATATCTTAAGTTCATCATCACGCTGGGAAGGGTTCCGCACATTGTAAGAGGAGATGCTGGTACCGAGAATGTATTAGTAAAGGACTTGCAAACGAGTCTCCGAATGCATCACGGTGATGAAATGGACGGCATTAGAAGTTACATTACAGCCAGATCAAGCGGTAACCAACGAATTGAACGTTTATGGGGTACCTTAAGAACTACATTCACTGACTTTTGGAGAAATAAATTCCAAGACATGAGAGATAGCGGCATGTTGGATACAACAAATCCTCTGCATATTGAATGCATACGATTTTGTTATTTACCCATCATTCAAGAACAATTGGATATATTCGTCTTGAACTGGAACTCTCACCGAATCAGAGCCCAACGACAACTCCGAATACCTCACGGAATCCCAGATGTACTTTACCATCAACCTGATATCTACGAAACTTCTGATTGCTCTCATCCACTTCCTTGTAATTTGGAGACCATAGACGAAATCGCAAGTGAATACACAACAGAATATCCGTCTCGAGGTTGTAAAGATGAGTTGCTGCAAATTCTTGAACTTGCAACTGGAATGGCTAGAGACGAAATTCCTCGTATTCAAACACTAAGGGATGCTGATGAGTTCTTGATTGCTTTGATACAGATGTTTGACCAATTTAATGGACCTCAATAAAGAATGATTACGTTCATAATATTGGAACAATCTACATGCTAACCTTTCAGGATTTGAGTGTGGATCTTATTTTGATGCATATAGATAAAAAAAGATATAATGCATTCGAATCTCTACTTCATTAGATAGCTTTAAGTGTTAATGTTTTGATTGTTAGATTACTTACATGTGATTAATTATCAATTTCTTAGTATGCGTGATTAAATAATTGATAGACGTTGTATGGAAACATTGTTTGTTTCTTTTTCATGATACATTGATACCTATCACTAAGGTCATCTGACTCGGAGGTTCAGGATGACAGATAGCCATCTTGCTCTGTCCGTCGTCGTCCGCTGCACGAACACTTTTCGTTCAAACGACGTCTTCTCAGTAACAAAAAAGCTCTTTAAAGTTGTGTTTAGAAAGTAGGTACCTGGAATTAAGTGCTACTTGAACGGCCCTTATGAGAAGTTATCTACAACTATTTGCAAGGTTATGTATCTATAACGCTGATAATGAATTTAAAGCATGGTGAGGTAAGGGTACTAAACCAAGTTTTATAAGAGCGCAGCTCGAAGGGCCGCGAGCGGAGCTCTGTCTATGACTGATAAGTGGTACCTCTAAAAAGAGTTGCCTCCCTTTCCATACATACGGACAAAGATGGTCTAATGGTCCAAAACCGGAAGTAGTATTTCATGGTGAAATAGACTGGATTACCTGCATTAGTACCAATTTTCTCCGCTAGACTGCGCTCATTAATACTAATTTCAAAGAATTTCGCGTAGTTGTATTTTTGGAGCGAAGCCTAGCGGAGAGTAGAAAAAATACGGCAGGCAATCCAGTCTAATGATGAAATAACCTTAAACCAAAGTCACCGGAAGTTGCTATCTTTTAAAAAAACTTAATTGGAGTATGGAAATATTTTAGCCACATTTCTTTTGCTTTAAATTAAAAAAAAAGAAAGTATGACTAATTTGCTTTTGTTTTTTATTTTCGCATTGAAATTGCGTCGGAAACAAAAACGCATACGAGATAACGCTGTTTGTTGCCATGAGTGACGTCATTAAATACAACGTCAAAGATAGACTGGATTGCCTGCCGTAGTTTTTCTTCTCTCCGCTAGGCTTCGCTCCGAAAATTAGTATTAATGAGCGCAGCCTAGCGGAGAGAATTGGTACTAAGGCAGGTAATCCAGTCTACGTCAAAGATGACGCTACTATTTCCAGAGAATTTCGATACAGGCAATCAGTTTGATCAGTTCTGCAGTTGACAGTACGAATGCTAATCCGAGTAACGCTGTTTTAATTAGTTTAAAAGATTACATATGTAACTGCGCTCTTCCAAGGCTTTGCCTTCAATCATATTAAACTTTGTATATATAAAATTCAATTTTCCTTGCAACAAGCATTTCTTTTGACTGAAAAAATAACGTTATCATCTCATCAATCTCTCCCAGGGTGCATTGCGCTCTGCTACATTCACCTCTGTCAACGTCTCACCAGAATTTCAAGATTCTTGTAAAACGTATTTCAGACCATTGATAATATTTTTAAAGCATTTCTTAACTTCTTTCTGTTTGGTTCATTTATAAAATATTTCTAATTGTTCGTGAAAATAACCAGACCGTTAGAATATTTACATAAACGTTATGGATTTTATATCGCGGACGGGTATTTGTGAGCCAATTGTCACGATTTGCATACGCCGGCCGCTGTGTTATGTGACGTCATAATGCACATAACAATACATAACGTCGCGATTTGGCGTACTTTGTGAGACGTTGACAGAGGTGAATGGGGCATAGCGCAAGGAACCCTGGGAGAGATTGTCATCTCATTACGTAAAAATGACGTCACCATTTGTAACGTCGTTTTTCATTGGCTGATACAATATGGCGCAGTGATTTCTTTAAAAATATATCCGCTGAACAAATTGGAATTTTCACAGAATTTCGTGTAGTAAATTAAATTCTAAGGGTTAAATTGAACATATTTTTATGTTATGAAGCTGTAATACAAAAATCAGAGTGTACTCTTTTTCATAAACCGCTTACTCCGATTTTTGTGTTACATCTCCATAACATAAAAATATATTCAAGCTAATCCTTAAATATCCAGGAAGCACTTTCAGACCATTAAAATGTAAAGTTTATAAAATAAGATGACAAAACTACTTTCGATATTTTTGAAGATGTCTGCCATTCAAATGTGAAAATAGGGGTGAATTATATGAAAAAGTTTGTTTGGGCAACTTTTTGTGTGAATCTTCTTAACGGGGAAGAATTATCCAAACAGAAGATCATTTATCATGTATATATCCAAAAAATTACTACTTACTTGCGGTACATGTTTTAATTGCTGATTTCATCTCTGCATTCGATATATTGGATAATTCATATTATCCCACAACTTGGCTGTTATCCAGTGAATTCGCCCGTTTAATATTTTTCGTATTTGTAACTAGTTACATATGAACCTTTGTGACGTTGTGACAGAGTCAATGACGTGCTGTCAAGAACAATGACGTGACATTGGAAACAATTACGCGATGTTATGAAATGAAGATGGCGGAATAGAAATATCTGCCTATTCCAACACGATTTGGACTTTCATCTATCAAAAGAGAAACCTATTAAGTTATGCGATAAAAAATATCTCAAATGAGCTTTCATTTCATATTCAATTTTATGAAACTCGTCTCGAAGTTATTATTTTTGCTCGCCACAGGCTCGCAAAACAATAAGTAACTTCAAGAGTCGTTTCATAAAATCGAATACGAAATGAAAACCCATTTGAGATCCTCTATATATCGTCTACATTAAGCAGGTTTTGCTTTGTTTATTTATAATACATACAGTATATGCTAGAGAATATATATATACTGCTTTATCTTAGAATTAACAAGCGTCCAAGTCTTTTATTCAATTTCTTGTTTATTGGGGGATTATTATAGTTACCAGCAAAATAAGTAACAATGTGCCCGAATCGCTCACCTGCTAACTTATGAACATAGTGTGAGTTAAACCACTTTAAAGACTTTGAATAAAAGTCAGGGCCATTCATTTGAGCAAACTTTGTAGCCCTACATCCAAGCTTGCTACTGGCCTAATATCAAGTCTCTGGGCATTTTGGTTCATGAGAAGAAGTCGTTTGAAGATTTTAGACTATTTGATCCCTGTGACCTTGAATGAAGGTCAATGTCATTCATTTGAACAAACTTGGTAGCGGTCCATCCCAGCTTGCTACTGGCCCAATATCAGGTCACTAGGCCTCTTGGTTCATGAGAAGAAGTCGTTTGAAGAGTTTAGCCTATTTGACCCATGTGACCTTGAATGAGTGTCAAGGTCATTCATTTGAACAAACTTTGTAGCCCTCCATCCAAGCTTGCTACTGGACCAATATGAGGTGTCTAGGCCTTTTAGTTAATGAGAAGAAGTCGTTTAAATGGAAAAAGTTGACGCCGGACGGACGGACGGACGACGGACACCGCACCATGGCATAAGGGCAAGTGAGCTAATGAATATTTTACATTTTACAATATGGTTTGCCCTCGTTTGACCGATTTTGAGTTTCAGGTATGATATTGTGACTGTGTCGATAATGAATAATATTTGCCAACTTACTTGGAACGTTTGCATTTTTGCAATTTTGACATCAGTACCTAAACAGATTTCGGCCTTTAAGGTTGACTGGTGCATAAAGTACTATTTTGTCAACCTAATATCACATCAAAACATGGCTTCTACCACAACAAAAAGATTGTGAGATTCTCATCTGTGCAACTATTTTTAGAGATGACGATAACCTCGGAAAATCCCGTCCAGCTGTAAGTCATTGTGGACACCATTCCCAGTTTCATTTCGTGGACTAATTGAAGCTGTTGAGATGGAGGTGCGATGATTGGGGTTCAACTTTCTTTAATGTTTCTTTGCATTATTTTCACAGAGGTTTTTATTCTGCAATAAATAATATGAAATACCGACATTGTAATCTTAGCTGACAAATGTCACTGGTGATGGTAGCATATTGATTATTATTCCCTAACCTAACCTTCAACACAAACTCCTTAACCTTAACCCCAACCTTTAAATTGATCAATCCTAAACCCTAATTCTAAACTCGAAAAATTATGATCTACTTTTACCGTATACTCTACTTTACCCGCCTTTATCACAGTCATGTGATATCCAGCCTTCTTTAAAGATCATTCTATGGTTTGACGTTTACAGTGGTAAGCAAACAACCACTTGTTTTGGCTTTCATAGTTATCAGGATGATTGTTCTGCATCTTCTGCCAGCAGTTGATCACTGTAGGTTTAGTTCTTTCTGGTCACTAACAAACGACTGCATCATATCTCCAAAGTCTTGTTGAAATAACATTTGGGAAGACAATTTGTTGTGCAGCGTGGATGTTAAGTGCATTGTATGAGAGTCGGCTCAAATTAAGAAATTGAAACACCATTCGTTGCAAACCATGATTGATCGAAATTTTTAGTTAAATATGCTCTTGTTGCAATAGACTAGGAGTTACAAAACAAAACAGGAACAAAAGTTGCATAAACGAAAAAAGAAGCCATTCATCGTCCGTTATTAAAAGTCTTGCAAATAATAAGAAATACCATCATCTCAACATAATCATAATTCAAACTCAACATCGATTAAACAAGGGCAAAACATCAACAAAAATCTAGACATGCATGGAGACTCCTGAAAGGTACAAGGAGAATAGAACCAGGTGTTCCAGAAGAGTAAGCGTTCTCTGCTTCATCGACGACACTCGCCATACAAATGTAGGTAAAATCCGGGTAAAATACCCAAGTAAGTTTAACCGCACCATACACTTAGGACTCCTCAGTGGTGCTAAATTTGATTGACATGTTAAACTTCAATTATACCGAAATCCGATGTTGTAATTTTTATAATAAGTACTATGTAAATTACAGATCCATATATTTCACATGCATCACTTGCAAACGACAATTTCAAACTACAACACGACCGCACAGTAGCAAAAAATGGGAGTCTGACTTACTCATGTCTTTTCACCCAGACAAATGTAATGTACATCACACCCAAACATAACAAGATAACCCACCAATACACACTTTACAATCCCATTCTACAGTCAGTTGACTCCAGCAGATATCTAGGCATTACACTGCAAAACACAAGCCTATCAATAACATTACATGTAACGCGAACAGGTCACTAGGTTTTCTTAAACGCAACTGAAACATAAATTCAGCACACATAGATAAACATGCATTCAAAGCCATAGAAAGACCCAAACTGGAGTACTGTGCCTCCATCTGGGACCCACGCACTAAATTGAAACACAACAAATGGAAACAAGAGGCCCACAGGGCCTGTATCGCTCACCTGGATATTTCAGTAAATATTGGAAAGATCTGCTACAATAGTACTGCTGTATATTATTATAGGTTAAGTGACCCCTTTTGACCCCGCGCTTCAGACCACTCAGGGAGGTCAGCCCCACCATTTGTACAATTATGAATTGCCAACCCATAAGGATGCTACCAGCCAAATATGAGTCAGATCCATTGCTTACTTTCACAGAGGAAGTCGTTTATATCATTATAGACAAATTGATCCCTTTAGGCTCCGCCCATCAGGCCCCGGGGGGTAGCCCCACCATTTGTACAATTTTGAATTCCTATCTCATATGGATGTTTCCAGTCAAATTTGGTTAGATTATGATCAGCGGTTATGAAGAAGAAGTCATTTGAAGAAATTGTTGACGGACGGCCGGACCAGGTGAGCTAAAACACAACGCGGAGCAGCATGATACGTACAAATCAGATACCACAACACTAGTTTAGTCTCTGACATTTTACATACACTACAGTACCCAGCACTACAAGCAAGACGCATGCAAACCTGTCTCATACTACTCTACAGAATTGTACTCCACACTAATACCAACTAACCCAGGAACCAGACTCACACACTCACTCACACTCAAACCTATCACTTCAAACAAAGGACACATATAAATGTTCATTCTTTCATTCAATAATACAATGGAACCTCCTGCCACAAGCAGCAGTAAAATGCACACAACGTGAGGGTTACTATGCACATCTCTCTATATTAACCCATGAAACCCTCACATCCACAAAGTTAAAAAACATTTTAAAAAAAAACCTCTTTTAACTTTCCCACATCCTGCGACTAAAGAGATGTGGGAATCGGTTGCAGCAGGGTTTTTGTCAGCTAATTTGGGAAAGAGCCCCTGAGAAAAAAGTGCAATTGACATTTCATTAGTTAATAACTCGTATTTACAAAAGCCTGAACTGTTAATGTCAACAATCCGTGGCCAATGCTTAGTTTCTAGTCATGACAAGTAATTCTTAAAATTATATCAATTTTGTGAACTTCTTGGAGATTTTTATTTAAAACAGCCCTCATGGCATTTTTTCCAGTTATCATTAAATTATACTAAGCACTAGGCTTTCATTACCTTTACTTGTGCATCCATATTTCTGAATTCTGTAGTTGTCTTTGATTATAGATTTTAGAACGGGTATTGAGAAGGCTTGTTGTAAACATCTTGCTGAGTAAATATACTGCTTTATCAGGGGTAAAATAAAATTATCAGTTTTAAAATACACATTTTTGTTGTTTCTCATACCAAAGATGAAAGTTTCTTTATTGATAGTAAATGGTATAAATAAAGAATCTAACAAAAACACAAACTCCTCAAAAAAAGTCTGCACTTCCTTACACTCCCACAGTAAATGCACTATTGTTTCTTGTTCTGTTTTGCAAAAGAAACATTGCGGATGATCAGATAATCCAATTTTGAATAAATATGAGTTGGTAGTTAATATATGCTGGTTTATTCTATATTGAAGCCAGTGTTATTTTGAACTTTTAGTGACAATAAAAGGAGTCAGATAAATAATTTTCCAAGTTTGCTCATCAAATTGAAATATGTTATTCCATTTTCTTTTCCCAGTAGAAACACAGTTATTTAAAGAAAGTCTATTATAGAAATCTTTTGAGTCTCTTGTTATACAAAATTTCAAGGTTAGGGGGTATTATCGAATAAGATGGAAGTTTGTTATCTAATTCCTTATGTGCAATGTAATTTTTCACAGAACTTATTATACCATGGAATATAAGAAAGTTGGTATTGATGTCATATTTTTTCTTTAAATTCTTGAAATTGGTAATATAAACAGGTCATTAATTAAACTTGCGCCCTTACTGTACCAGTTCCTGTAAAATACCGTTTTCTATTTACTTTTATATTTTCATTAAACCAAATAGGAGTTTTCAGTATGGAAGCATTCTTACTAGTTAAAAGGTTTTCGTGATCTTTAAGATATCTCCAAGCTTTGCATACATCTTTCCAAAAACTATTTTTACACTTCCTTTAACATTCTTTGATGTATTCTGGACCCCAGTTAGCCAAAAGTCCTGTATCAATGGTATTTTATCAATGGTATTTCTTAGTAAACAATTCCACTTGCTTGTTTTAGAGTACAACCTCCTGATCCAAGTTAGTTTTAATCCCATAATAATAGACTGTATATCTACCATTTTTAATCCGCCTTCGGCATAGTTTTTTAATAACTAACAGGGAGGAATGTATCATGGTATAAAAATGATAGTTTTCATATATGATAACAGTTTAGTGTTAATTTTAATTTTAGAGTATTGTTTATTATTTAGGTCTTTCAAGTATAGAGAAACTATCAGAATTTAAGAATGTTTGCCCCGGGGATAATCCAGTCTTTAGACATGGCATTGTACTTTAATAATTATGTAGTCTGTGAGATGTTTCAATAAGTTATATAAACAAGATTAGGCTAAAAACCAGTGACAATTGTTTCTGTTAAATACCTTGCACAACAAATATTATAAGTAAACCAGTTTATCTAGATACAAAACAGGTCTGGACATATTTAGTTAATTAGGGTCTTTGTATATAATTGTCCAGTGGTAGTATAAACAGTGGTCGGTCATACTAATTGGTCAACAGCTTAATATGTAGACTTCCCCCACAATTTAGGTAAATCGACCAATCAAATGATATATGTCAGAATGTAAATAATTAGGAATTATATAAGGAATGTTTGAATTATAAAATAAAGAAGAGACTTAGAGATAGACACTCGGAGAGAGAGAGTATGTGAGTTGGAAACACCAGAGTGAGCCAAGAAGTTGTGAGGCGCGTACCCAAGGAATTACCCAGTATAAGTATGGGCCAGCGCCTAACAGGAATTGTTGTATTGTAAAAATTATGTGTAAATAAACATTATAGAGAAAAGTGACAGTGTCTGCAGTTCAATCTAAAAGACTCAATATCACCACGTGGTCACCAACAGAGAGGTTTCAGAAGGGTGTGGTTTATATGCCTACCAGGCTAATACCCCCAAAGTAAATAACCACATCCTGATGTACCTCCCAACCAACGTACTGGGGAAATAATCAAAGTCCCCCATTGACGCGTGGTGATACATGGTCACCTTTTCACCTTGTCTACTTTGCTACTCCTAAAAAAAATATAGAGTTCAGTATTAAATCTTCGGATAAATGATGTGTCGGGATTGGGTAAAGCTGTAAAAAGATAATTAAATTGAGATATTAAAAGTTACTTAATTATATGTAATTTACCAAAAGGTGTAAGTTTTCTTCTGTTCCAGATGTTCAATAAAGCTTTCAGTTTCACTAACTTTTTGTCAAAATTCATTTTAACAACTCTGTGTAAATCGACATGAAAATCAATACCTGATTAAAAATTTTCAAGGTGCTTACAATCATGTGTGTCTTTTGTACAATCATTGTAAACTGTCTGCTTACCCAATGTAAATACCATTCAGGACAAAATTCCTCTTCACTATATTTCTTATTACCAATTCAAATCACATTAGTTTTACTTTTATTTATTTTCAATCCTGAAATATTAGCATATTCTTTTAACTCATTAAGTGTCTCTCTCAAACAGTGTCTAGATCCATCAAGTATTACTGAAGTGTCGTCTGCGTATTGGGACAATAGTATTGGAGTGGCATCCATATTAATTCCTTTTATATTTTTATTATAATGGCAAGTATTTCGTCACATAACATAAATAGCTATGGGGATATTGGGTCCCCTTGTCGACATCGACGCTTAATATTTAAAAATGGTGACAAATCCACCACACCCCCTACCCCTGATTTACTGACGAGCTTGACCCTTTTTGAAAATTGTGTATCTATTTTCTGATGTCATTTCCAAAATTGAAAAATGTAAGGACTCTCTCGATAAAATTCCAACTTACAGTATCCAAAGCCTTTTCAAAATCAATAGGAAGTATCATACCAAGAATATTATTTTCTTCTGTATAGTGCATAATGTCGGTTATAATCCTAGTATTTTTCCCTATGTGTCTACAAGAAATAAAATCAGTTTGGTCAGAACTAATAAGTTAATCTAAAACAGCTTTTATTCTATTAGCAAAAGCGCCTGAAGCAATTTTATAGATTGTATTCAGAAGTGAGATTGGTCTCCAATTATTCAAATACTGTCTTGGCTTATCTCCCTTTGGTAAACATGTTATAATTCCTTAATTGCTTCTGTGTTACTGATAAATTTTGATGACTAAATCCATACTGAATTGATCTTACAACAAAATGACCTAATTGTTTCCAATAAATAAATCATATAACTGTATTCAAATGTAAATATAAGTAATGAATATTTTAGCAAATGTTGTTATGGTCCTATGACACACATTTCAATTGCTGACAAATTAAACTTACATTTAAAGCCCTAACGGACTTTATTTAGTTTGTCATCAATATCAATGGGTGTCATACAAATGTAAGGCCATATAACAACATTTTCTACAATATTAATTGCTTAAATAACCGCACACTCGACTGCACACACTCGGGCAAGTGGTTTATGAAGACGACGAAGAGCTACGGACCCAGTAATGACCCCTTAATTGAATTAAAGATATCTTTAAATACGTTTTGCCATTTTAAGATTTCTTTAATGAATTGAAGATATCTTCAAATTATTGAATTTGTGTTAAAACGGTGTTCCATATACCCTTTGTGTCCTATCATGTAGGAAACTCTGGATCCAGGTTAATCAATGTACAGTTTGTGCTGCCTCTTTTCCCGTAGTGATCCATCAAATACAGTAGTCCTCTGAAAATCGCCAGTTATCTATGGCAAGCTGTTTGGGTTTTAATTTGGGTCACGAAGGGTTAGATGACATATTGCGATTGCCTTTTGTCCGTCGTCGTCCGTCGTAAACAATTTACATTTTCATCTTCACTCCAAAATTGCTAAACCAAATTCAATGAAATTTGTCAGGTAGCTTCTATGTCTGAAGGTCTACCAAATTTGTGAATTATATGGTCCCCAACCCCCTGGGGCCTGAGGGGGAGGGGCCAAAAAGGGTCAAATTGGCCAAAATTTCTAAAAACGTCCTCTTAACTTCTAGATAAGGTAGAATGAAATACTCTTCATAGATGAAAGCATTATAAGGTCCTTTACAGAAATTAGGAATTACATTACCTTGGAGTTTCACGTTACCCCCATGGGGAGGGACCAAATTCCATTGGTAAATATTCTGCGGACTCTGATGTATATTTACCCATGATCGATAGTCAGATGACCGTTAAGGCCCTTGGGCCTCTTTTTGCGTATTAAAATGAAGATATCTCTATTTAATTAGATATATCTTTATTTAATCAGAGATATCTGTAATTTATATAAAGATATCTCGATCATTAAAGATACAGTCGAACTTTGTTAACTCGAACTCACTTATCTCAAAAAACCCTGGATAATTCGAAGTGGTTTTTGGTCCCAACTAACTAAATGCTATAAATTCAGCTACACTTTACTCGAATACTCGATAACTCGAAGTTGTATCACGGTCCCATCGACTTCGAGTTAACGAGGTTTCACTGTATGTTAAATGTAAGTTAAATACAGATATCTCAATTTCTACTGAAAATAAATATATCTTTAATTCAAATAGAAAAATCGGTATTTCTACAACAATTAGATATATCTGTATTTGAAATTGAGATAGCTTTAATTGAATTAGAGATATCTGTATTCAAATTAGAGATATATGTATTTAAATCAGAGATATCTGTATTTGAATTTAAGATATCTTTATTTTCAATGGAATGCAGATATCTCTTATTGAAATAAAGATATCTTTAAATAAATTAGAGATATCTGTATTTGAATATTTAAAGATATCTACTTTGTGTTTAAACAGATATATCTGTATTTTAAATATAGCCAGCCAGCCAGCCAGCCAGCCAGCCAGCCTTCTTCATCAACAGCAAAAAATGATCCGAACACCGAAAAAGGCGATCTAAAGCATCAAGTCGATGTTCGTGATATCGACGTAATTTAGTTTTCACGACAAGTCGCAACACATTTCAACATTTTAATTTGTTTATACGACTTAAATACGACGGTAAGTTGTGTTGTTACGAAAAAGTCGACTTTCATATATCGACATCATAACTAAATCGACTTGATGCATCTTGATATTTTTGTTTCGCGACTTAAATATTACGACAAATTGTGATGTTATTTTAACATGTCGACATCTCAATGACGACATGTCTTGTTAGAAGTGAACAAATCGACATAAATTATGTCGAGAAAGTGACATATATCACAACAAGTAGAGGCCCTAAAACGTTTCCATAGATATCTCTGAAAACCGATTTAAACAGAGACCGTATCAAAATAATCAATTTGTGCAATGAATCAACAATTTCTTTTTCCTCTTTCACTGTGCTTCATTCTTTTGGTCATTTGTGTATTCATGAAGGTCTGTAAGATACATTGTTGTACATTACTGTAACTGGTACATTCTGATGACGTCACATTGTTTACTAACGTTCCGAGTTGTGTATGCACTCACCGACACGAAGGTGGCATTTTGTTCTGGGATATGGTAGTTTTGTCATCTTTGAACATTGATGAGATAATACAGAACATCTCACAATATACCATGTTATAAATGCAGTTTACAGAAAACGAGATGTAGAGACTGTATTTATCACTCCAACATCCATCAGCCTACTATAAGTATTTGTCGATAGTTCGTCTATCTGGTCGGCTGCCATGGCAACATTGATGACAGTAAATATTCCTACAACTGGCAAATATAAACACACGATTAGAATTTAAATATAAAAGTAAACAGTAGTCAATTATTTAAAAGATAACAACAATAATTACGATAGCAATAGCTGACGGTAGAGTCAATTCTCTCCAGAAAACTGGCTCTGGCAGCCATACTGTTAGTCCTTTAAATACAGGGAATTCGATTGGTCTGTTATTTTAGTCATTTTAACGCGTTAAAACAAAAGCTACGACATTTAACGCGTTAAACGAATGAAGCTGTTTATCACGTTAAATGCTAGCTAAGTAACAAATTTAACGCGTTAAAATTCCATGAAAACATTTAACGCGTTAAGCTTTAACGCGTTAAAGCTTTACGCGTTAAAACTAGTTTTAACGCGTTAAATGTTATGTTTAACGCGTTAAATGTGTTTAACGCGTTAAAGCTTAACGCGTTAAATGTATCTCGTTTTTGACATGAACGGCCTTTCATAGCATACACAACTCGGAACGTCAGTAAACAATGTGACGTCATCAGAATGTACCAGTTACAGTAATGTACAACAATGTATCTTACAGACCTTCATGAATACACAAATGACCAAAAGAATGAAGCACAGTGAAAGAGGAAAAAGAAATTGTTGATTCATTGCACAAATTGTTTATTTTGATACGGTCTCTGTTTAAATCGGTTTTCAGAGATATCAACGTTCTTTTTGACGTGTTGATATTCTGTCAAAGCGTACTGTAATATTCTGTCATTAAACTGTTTCCCTGAAGAACTTTCATCCGAATGCTGATGCAAGGGTGCAACTGATTGGTTAATCTGATAAAGTTTAACGCGTTAAGATTTAACGCGTAAAAATGAATATGAACGTGATAAAATTTGTTTTTAACGCGTTAAATGAGAACTACATTTAACGCATTAAATGTTTACATTTAACGCGTTAAGCCTTAACGCGTTAAAGCTTTACGCGTTAAGTCTTAAAGCGTTAAGACTTAACGCGTTAAAACTAGTTTTAACGCGTTAAATGTTATGTTTAACGCGTTAAATGTGTTTAACGCGTTAAAGCTTAACGCGTTAAATGTATCTCGTTTTTGACATGAACGGCCTTTCATAGTAAGTGATATGGGACGGTAGTTTGTGGGCTTCAATGTCCATTTCAATCAAGTCATGCAGTACTTCATCTTATAATGAATAAATAGTTCTGTATAAACATTCTATTTCATTACTGAATAGCCATTTTCCCCATGACGTACATTACTGTAGTTATGATATCCTAGCCAAATATCCGGATCCGGCAGCTATTATTTCTATTATTAGTTTTGCCGGAAGTTGCAATCATACACGCGTCGCTTATTTCCGGTTTTAATTTGATGAGGATAAAACGCTGGATTTCAAGTATATATACGGTATTTAAGTGTGTCTGGAAGCTGAAGGAATAGCAAGAATGTCTTCAAGTACTAACAATGCCAACGATCCACGTCGAGCTAACAAAGTAAACAGGTAAATTGTTTAATAATCGGAGAAATCCTGAGAGCAAGTGCTAGACAAAAAAACCGGCACGTCGATCTACCCAAACTCGAGTCGAAATTTTCTGACGATCTTATATGGATAGTAGATAACAGAAAACGTGCAATTTGTTCGAACCACCCTACGGTTAAATCGACACATTAACATCAGAACCCTTCGGATCAGTTAACCCCGTACTTACCACATCGGTTAATTAGGTTGTTAACAGGTTAAAGATAGATCTACATTATACATACTGGAACCAGCTGGAACTACCAACTCTACAAGTGCACAGGAAGCATCTAAGACTGACCTTCCTTTTCAATGTGGCTGAGGGGTTGGTGCCAGCAACACCAGTTGACCAATATCTTGTCCCTATTGGAAACAAATGCAGATTCCGTACAAAAGCTTCCGCAGATTTTATTCCTAAAAACCATGTATCTGAACATCAGCTCAACCACAGCAACACAAACAGATATTTACAAACATTCCTTCTGTGTAATATCAAGAAGAGACTGGAACCAGCTTGATGACAGTACCATCTCTGCGGAAAATCTCAACATCTTCTAGACTTGGCTCTGTCAGAACTAATAATATAAATCGAACCATCTTTTGAGCTCTCTCTTTTTGTCAATTTATATGCCAGTATTGGTTATTTGACAGAATTATACAAATACAGATACTAGCCCGTACTTCCCAGTTTGACATGAAATACAACACAATATTGAATGATATGGAAGTTGTAAACTGTTGAGTTTATGTTATGACTTATGAATGATATAAGTTACTTTGAACTAAATGGATACTAGTATGTTCAGGAATGGACCTGACAATGGACCAAAACTATGTACATATACGATACATAATGTTACATTTAGTGCATAAACCGCCCTTTAAGTTTAAAAAGGATTGCATACCTGAAAATGGCTGGTATGCGTATTTGAGACATTTATTATATTGTTGAAGCTTTTTTGAAAAGGGCCATTTATTGAGTAATTTGAGTGTCTATTGGTTCTGAAAAGGGACTTGAGACCTGCTTAGTTTCAAAGTTTCCAGAAATCAGACAAGATTGATGGATTCAAAAACACCATCAGAAAAAGGAAGGTTATTTAGGAAATTCCTCTTAAAAATCAAGAACTCGTGAGTCATGATCAACCAATGACAAATTTGTTTGGGCTTCCACAATTGACTTGCATGTAGTTTGTTGAAAGCCCAAACAATCTTGCGACAAAATTACATTTAGTCTCCAGCCTTCATGTATACTTTTTAGTAATATTTAATTATGTATATAGATATATATCAAAAAAATGTTGAAAGTGATAGAAAGCAAGTAATATAACTAATGTATCTGTCACCATGAGAATTTGGGGGGGGTGTTCTTTGTGGTGATGTTACCATGGGATTTGCATCCGTCAGGATGTGGCTACACGTGTACAGTTGTTGGTTTGAGGAATTAGCGATGGTAGAATAAGCCACACCCTGATGAAACCCCTTTTATATAAACCCTGTGGTGAACTGTAATTTCCCTTGAAACAATATGGAGACTTTTCTTCTTAGATATTATTTTATTTACTAGCATCATTATTTCACTGAGGTTCAAGCAATACAGAAGTCCAAAGTGCAATAGCGTTTACGTTGGACAAACTGAAAACCTCTACAGGTACTTAAGCTCTGTATATATTGAATAAAATACACACCAAAAATTGATGCAATACTTTCAATAGTCAGGGCTTTTTCTTGGTTTTGTTGGGGGCTGTTAATGGGCCCCGTTCCCAATTGGAATTATATCATTTTAAAGCCAAATTCCCAAAATTTGCAATTTACTCCTGAAAATATCTTTGCCAATTCACCAATTTTCTTCCCAAAAATGAGACAAAAAGGCCCTTTCCCAAACTAGTGAGTAAAAGCCCTGGACAGAGTACCATAAAGTTGTTAAGTAGATAATGCTATTAGTAAACATCAAAATATTATTTACCTTGTTGTAAATTAATGCACCATTATATAATATATTGCAAATTTTTATTGTTTTATTGTATTTCACTGTACACAGGTACAAACCTCCTCAGCCTGGTGGGCCCTCAGATGACCCAACCCCAGACTACATGAACCTCCTTGGCATGATCTTTAGTATGTGTGGCCTGATGATGAAGGTATGATTATCAATATATATTTTGTTCTTATCAAATCAATATATATATTTTTTAACTCAACTGAATTTAAAAGATGGGTGAACAGTGGTAACACACTTGCCTTTCACCTAAGCGACCAGGTTCAATTACCAGATCGGATGTGAAAAGGTATGGGGTCACCTTCCCGACCACATAGGTTTTCCCCGGGTTCTCCGGTTTCCTCCCACAGTAAGACACCTTGCACACTTCCATCTGGGCCAACAAGCATGATTAATATAAGTTGATATCATTATAACTTGTTTCTTAATTGTTGTAAAATGAACAAAGTTTCCATGAAAGAAAATCTTCATTTTCAGCATTATGAAATTTGATATAACAAAAGAGTCCGGCCCATGTCAAAGTTACATATGATTATATAACATGCTTGTAGTAAAAGACATACAAATTGACGTCTCGACATTCTCCACTGTATAAGCCAACCAAATTTTTTGATAGTTTACACAGTCGAAAATGTTGTCATGCACATGACGATTGATTCAAGCAGATCTAGTATTGTATAAAACTTACTTGCATCATATAATGTCAATCTGTATCACATTGATCTCATCCGATCTGGAATCGAATGATTACCCTGAAATCCAATAATATGCTATGTCTCTTGACCTGTTCCTGAAATGCTTCTTTTTCCTCTCCAGCTGAAGTGGTGTGCCTGGGCAGCAGTTTACTGTTCCTTTATCAGTTTCGCAAACTCTCGAACATCAGAAGATACAAAACAAATGCTCAGTAGCTTTATGTGAGTATTGGTATCGTTATGTACTGTTATATACATGTCTATTTTATACCAGCTGTATTTTGTCATTTAGCTTGCATGTACATGTGTAACTTATGAAATGTTTTTTGTTATTTGCTTTTTTTGGCCCAAAAAGCCTTAACATAACCTTGAGAGTCGGCAATCTAATTAAAATCTAGATGGTCATTCTCACTACGTTACATGAACATCTAACAACATCCCATAAGGGGTCACGTTCTGATGACCTCTGAGATGTGTGTATTTCACTTTCAGGGCGAATTGGCATTTTGTCGATATCATCCTGACGTGACCCCTTATGGGATGTTGTTAGATGTTCATGTAACGTAGTGAGAATGACCATCTAGATTTTAATTAGATTGGAGAGTCGGGTACAATCATACAAATTTAGGTACATAGTACTACATTGTGTACAACACAAGTTTTTAAGAGATCAGCATCAGATATGTGTTGTGTCCGTTATCATATTGTGTCGTGTACCATAGTCAGACAGTTTTGGTATTCCTCTTGGGGTTGTGACTTGACAGAAATTTTCCTCAGTTCCATCTGTACAGCTAGCATTTTACATGCTATATTTTAACCAGTTTTATGTTCAGGCTTGATGATAAGCCCATCCATGTTTGTTGCATTTCCATAAAAATGCTAGTCATTTTCCTACAATAAGCTCACTTCCTATTTCAAGTTAAAGTTTATGTGTGTCAACCCCTTGGACTCATTACAGGAGTGTTAAGTGCTGTTGGGTTGGACTCCCAAACAGAGTCACTTACTGAAGTCACTTGTGTTGTTTGATATGCAGTGGAACAATACATGTCTTTCTTTTCCAGGTTATCCATATCAGCTGTGGTGATGTCTTACCTACAGAATCCCCAGCCTATGTCTCCTCCTTGGTGAAGGCCACAGCAGAAAAGGTTGACTAAGGGAGATAACTAGACTAATAATATACAGAAATGGTGACAAACATACATGCAAAGAAACACAGCACTTGTGTGAAGTGACAAGTCATAATGACTTTGGAGTGATGTTCTGGCAGTACTAGACATCCACATAACCAGACAAACCTTGTTGATGCTTGTCCCAATTTAAAATTCAGCCCAGCATTCAACTCCACACACAATGTGTTTTTATCTATTTTTATACATACAAACCAGATTTCTAGTTTGGCTTTTGATACGAACCAGTCACATTCCTTCATTCTTTACCTGGTTTCCCCAATACCAAGTGAATGAAAAGCTGGTAGATTTCTGATCATCTTTCTAGGCCAGCCAAAGCAGATTGATGTAAATAGGATGTTTAAAACCTGATGGAAGTGTATGTGTGATTGAATCATTAGGCAGAGGTCCATATGTGTATAAATGTGAATAGTGTACTACATATTTATGGTATTTGTAATGTCATGCAATAAAATTTTGTCTGTTCAAGGAATTTTTTTTCATACTTTAAACATGCATTATTATCCTCACATTCCATTACAGGAGAGAGAAATAACAGGCCACAGTTCCATATACTCCAAACATATGTATTGATACTCTGATGTAAAAACAACTGTAAAGTACCAGCTCCTCATTAAATTAGGAGTCCACCAAACGGTAAAATGTCAACCCAGAAACAAGTTCAGATATGAAAACTTATTTATAACACAAACAATTGTTTTCAAATATATGTTTTAATGTTGTTGTTTTTTTTGACATGGTTTAAATAGTAAATCTATGTTTGTTTCAAAATGTAAATGCTTTTAACAAAAAATGGCTTTTTATAAAACTAACTGGTATCATTGTTGTTAGAGATCTAAATTACATGGCACTAGCAAGGTCTTTGTATGAAAGTGTAAACTTCCTGGTTGTAGACAAATCAATATCAAATTAATTAAAACCACAACAGTTTGGTTACCAGGAAAATGGTACATCAACATAACACTTCATAATCAGACCAGACTTTCTATTATCACGTTAACAAAGCTTTACCTATTTCACCATAACAATACTTAACTACATGTACTAGATTTTCCTTTGTCAACCTAAAGAACCACCGAGCGGTATGGTCTCGATTCCATTTTCCTGTTTAATGATTTACACAGATTTATCTGTATCTGTTAAATTTCCTTCACACGTTTTGAACTAAAATTGACTACAATACCAATAAAAAAAATCTATCAAAAAAAATAAAATTAGCAGAAACTGAATTGACTTTACAAACTGCACACCAGGTATAGAGCTGCTGACAAAATGATGCCACATCTTCTTCTTCTTCTAAAATACCATGATTATAAGTAGTAATTAATATGGTACATTCATACTTCAGTTTGTCTGAATAAATATTGAATTGTTCATTTACTCACTGATTGAATGAGTCGAAAGCATGTTTTATTAATTTATATTTTTTAAAAGAACTTCACTTAAAAATCCAAGACGTCAAATATTTCAAGTTAATTTAAGAAATCATACAGAAACAGGATAAAAACATTCTAAATCTTTTATAACTAACATGTCCTGATTTGAACTGAACATCCTATGATCTAACTATATACATACTGATGTGGATACCAACAAAAAGATAATTATGCCTTAGTCCTTCTCTGTCTCATGAAGACAAAAGGGGTATAAATTGATCTGCTATTATAATACAGAGCTGCAAATTATCATACTTCACGCATACAACTACCTCTTAACAAAGAGTAGACGCATACAACTACCTCTTAACAAAGAGTAGTCGCATACAACTACCTCTTAACAAAGAGTATACAACTACTTTTTACCGACTACCTAAGTTTGTGTTTTGCTTTAACTCAGAATTTTATAACATTTCCATTAAATGAAAAAACATCAATAAAAGCTTTTAACAAGTAAAGTGTATCACAACATATTAGTGATGGCAATCTATTATAACTAAACTGCTGTGATAACTTACTTGTTGTATATTACATGTAAATGGACATTTTTGTGATGTATATTAGATTTTGTATTCCCTATTAAAAGGACACACACTATGTTCTATACATATGAAACTGTTTCACACAACAGCAAGGAAAACAACAAAAACTACACATTGTTTTATCAAAATAACAATACTGTGTAATGTTCCATTTTCTCAAGTAATATAAAGAGATGATATAGATAAAGTCACATAGCTTCCTCCACAATGTTATAAATCTGATTAGCAAACATATTCACCGTTATGAATGTATGTATTTCTAGATTAAAGTTCAGAAAAGGTCTGCGTTTAAACGTTGTGGAAAATGAAACAAGTTTGACATGAAAATAAGTAAATATTATCTCGTGTACCGGGATTTGTTTTCAATTAAATAATAAAATCGTCAAAGGAAATAAACCACCACAAGAGGAAGCGAGATGTAATTCTATGTAAAGTGGATATATCATATCATATTGTTACATTCAAAAGTTCAATCAAATGCAAAGTTGGAGTTCTCCAACAGTTCATCACATCAGATATACAGTATCTGTTCTTGATTGTAAAAATAGTATCTTTAACAAATTATTCTTATAAATTAATCATAATTACAGATGTCCTGTTTATGCCATTTGATAACTTAAAAGACAAAATATGTTTAACAAGTTATGTAGACAAAATGTACAGTACATTTATTTACAAAGTCCAGATCGTCCTTACAAATCTCGGCTCACACTCAGCTCTTGATTTTAGTAGACAGGAAACTATTAAAACATAAGTGCACTACGGCCATGGAGAATTAAAATACTCAATGTTTAAGGCAGTCATAAACCTTTTGTACACAGCTCAAAACTGAGACATTGATCAATACCATATGTTTTTGCTCTAACTCATGATCATCAAGACTGATAGTTGGTGTTAAAGTTTAAAATCTGGGGTCTCAAAAAGTATTGGCTATCGGCAGGGTAACCAGGTGTAGCAGAGGATGTGATGACCTGGTTTTGTATATTTTCACAAATTGATATTTAAAGATAATCACACTTTTGGTGTCATCAAATTGTGAAATCAAACTTCCACATTTAAGAGTGTGCTACTGCCAAGATAATTATTTATAATATTTGAGATATGTCCTGAAAATATAAGTAACACACAGGTTGTAATAGAAAGAAACCTGGTCTACCTTCAACATCAGTTGGTACTAGAATTCAGGTGATCTTTCATATCAGAAACAAATATTTTTCATTACAAATATCACACAAATTAATATCACATTTCTAAGTCAATTCTCATCAAGATCCAAACTCAGTGGTATCCGAGGTGATCGGTTTGTACTCATAAGCTCCACGGCCATCCATCTTCAGGTAGTACTGTAACAAAATAAGCTTTAATTAGGACAGCATTCTTGTAAGTCTAGCAGGGCATATCAGAATTGAGGTAAACGACCAATCTCAAGTAATGACAAAAAAGCATATTATTCATATAATTACATGTTTATGAACAGGAATACACTGATGATTCATGTACTGAACTTGTCCTTGTACATGAATTGTTAGTCAATCAGGCCTCCCAATCATATTAACACTATCTTACAACACAATACATTTATTACACTATCTTACAACACTATACATGTATTACACTATCTTACAAAACAATACATGTTTAACACTATCTTACAACACAATATATGTATTACACTATCTTACAACACAATATATGTATTACACTATCTTACAACACAATACATGTATTACACTATCTTACAACACAATACATGTATTACACTATCTTACAACACAATACGTGTATTACACTATCTTACCACACAATACACGTATTACATATCTTACAACACAATATACGTATTACACTACCTTACAACACAATACATGTATTACACTATCTTACAAAACAATACATGTTTAACACTATCTTACAACACAATATATGTATTACACTATCTTACAACACAATATATGTATTACACTATCTTACAACACAATACATGTATTACACTATCTTACAACACAATACATGTATTACACTATCTTACAACACAATACGTGTATTACACTATCTTACCACACAATACACGTATTACACTATCTTACAACACAATACACGTATAAAACTATCTTACAACACAATACACGTATTACACTATCTTACCACACAATACACGTATTACACTATCTTACAACACAATACATGTATTACACTATCTTACAACACAATACATGTATTACATTATCTTACAACACAATACATGTATTACACTATCTTACAACACACTACATGTATAACACTATCTTACAACACAATACACGTATTACACTATCTTACCACACAATACACGTATTACACTATCTTACCACACCATACACGTATTACACTATCTTACCACACAATACACGTATTACACTATCTTACCACACAATACATGTATTACACTATCTTACAACACAATACGTGTATTACACTATCTTACCACACAATACACGTATTACACTATCTTATAACATTATCTTACAACACAATACATGTATTACACTATCTTACCACACAATACACGTATTACACTATCTTACAACACGATACATGTATAACACTATCTTACCACACATTACACGTATTACACTATCTTACCACACAATACACGTATTACACTATCTTACCACACAATACACGTATTACACTATCTTACCACACAATATATGTATTACACTATCTTACAACACAATACGTGTATTACACTATCTTACAACACACTACATGTATAACACTATCTTACAACACAATACATGTATTACACTATCTTACAACACAATACATGTTTAACACTATCTTACAACATAATACATGTATAACACTATCTTACAACACAATACACGTATTACACTATCTTACAACACAATACATGTATAACATTATCTTACAACACAATACATGTTTAACACTATCTTACAACATAATACATGCATAACACTATCTTACAACACACTACATGTATAACATTATCTTACAACACAATATATGTATTACACTATCTTACAACACAATACATGTATTACACTATCTTACAACACAATATATGTATTACACTATCTTACAACACAATACATGTATAACATTATCTTACAACACAATACATGTATAACACTATCTTACAACACAATACATGTATTCCACTATCTTACAACACAATACATGTATAACACTATCTTACAACACACTACATGTATAACATTATCTTACAACACAATGCATGTATAACACTATCTTACAACACAATACACGTATTACACTATCTTACCACACAATACACATATTACATATCTTACCACACAATACACGTATTACACTATCTTACCACACAATACACGTATTACACTATCTTACAACACAATACATGTATTACACTATCTTACAACACAATACGTGTATTACACTATCTTACCACACAATACATGTATTACACTATCTTATAACATTATCTTACAACACAATACATGTATTACACTATCTTACAACACAATACACGTATTACACTATCTTACCACACAATACACGTATTACACTATCTTACCACACAATACACGTATTACACTATCTTACCACACAATACACGTATTACACTATCTTACAACACAATACATGTAATACACTATCTTACAACACACTACATGTATAACACTATCTTACAACACAATACACGTATTACACTATCTTACCACACAATACACGTATTACACTATCTTACCACACAATACACGTATTACACTATCTTACCACACAATACACGTATTACACTATCTTACCACTCAATACACGTATTACACTATCTTACCACACAATACACGTATTACACTATCTTACCACACAATACATGTATTACACTATCTTACAACACAATACGTGTATTACACTATCTTACCACACAATACACGTATTACACTATCTTATAACATTATCTTACAACACAATACATGTATTACACTATCTTACCACACAATACACGTATTACACTATCTTACAACACGATACATGTATAACACTATCTTACCACACAATACACGTATTACACTATCTTACCACACAATACACGTATTACACTATCTTACCACACAATACGTGTATTACACTATCTTACAACACACTACATGTATAACACTATCTTACAACACAATACATGTATTACACTATCTTACAACACAATACATGTTTAACACTATCTTACAACATAATACATGTATAACACTATCTTACAACACAATACACGTATTACACTATCTTACAACACAATACATGTATAACATTATCTTACAACACAATACATGTTTAACACTATCTTACAACATAATACATGCATAACACTATCTTACAACACACTACATGTATAACATTATCTTACAACACAATATATGTATTACACTATCTTACAACACAATACATGTATTACACTATCTTACAACACAATATATGTATTACACTATCTTACAACACAATACATGTATAACATTATCTTACAACACAATACATGTATAACACTATCTTACAACACAATACATGTATTACACTATCTTACAACACAATACATGTATTACACTATCTTACAACATGATACATGTATTACACTATCTTACAACACAATACATTTATTACACTAGCTTACAACACAATATATGTATTACACTATCTTACCACACAATACATGTATTACACTATCTTACAACACAATACATGTATTACACTATCTTACAACACAATACATGTATTACACTATCTTACAACACAATACACGTATTACACTATCTTATTACACTATCTTACCACACAATACACGTATTACACTATCTTACCACACAATACACGTATTACACTATCTTACAACACAATACATGTATTACACTATCTTACAACACAATACACGTATTACACTATCTTATAACATTATCTTACAACACAATACATGTATTACACTATCTTACAACACAATACATGTACAACACTATCTTACAACACAATACATGTACAACACTATCTTACCACACAATACATGTATTACACTATCTTACAACACAATACATGTATTACACTATCTTACAACACAATACATGTATTACACTATCTTACAACACAATATATGTACAACACTATCTTACAACGCTATCTTACAACACAATATATGTATTACACTATCTTACAACACAATACGTGTATTACACTATCTTACAACACAATATATGTACAACACTATCTTACAACGCTATCTTACAACACAATATATCTATTACACTATCTTACAACACAATACATTTATTACACTATCTTACAACACAATACATGTATTACACTATCTTACAACACAATACATGTATTACACTATCTTACAACACAATACATATATTACACTATCTTACAACACAATATATGTATTACACTATCTTCCAACACAATACACGTATTACACTATCTTACAACACAATACACGTATTACACTATCTTACAACACAATACACGTATTACACTATCTTACAACACAATACATGTATAACACTATCTTACAACACAATACACGTATTACACGATCTTACAACACAATACATGTATAACACTATCTTACAACACAATACACGTATTACACTATCTTACAACACAATACACGTATTACACTATCTTACAACACAATACACGTATTACACTATCTTACAACACAATACACGTATTACACTATCTTACAACACAATACATGTATTACACTATCTTACAACACAATACATGTACAACACTATCTTACAACACAATACATGTACAACACTATCTTACAACACAATACATTTATTACACTATCTTACAACACACTACATGTATAACACTATCTTACAACACAATACATGTATTACACTATCTTACAACACAATATATGTATTACACTATCTTACAACACAATACATGTATTACACTATCTTACAACACACTACATGTATAACACTATCTTACAACACAATACATGTATTACACTATCTTACAACACAATACATGTATTACACTATCTTACAACACAATACATGTATTACACTATCTTATAACATTATCTTACAACACAATACATGTATAACACTATCTTACAACACAATACACGTATTACACTATCTTACAACACACTACATGTATTACACTATCTTATAACATTATCTTACAACACAATACATGTATTACACTATCTTACAACACAATACATGTATTACACTATCTTACAACATGATACATGTATTACACTATCTTACAACACAATACATTTATTACACTAGCTTACAACACAATATATGTATTACACTATCTTACAACACAATACATGTATTACACTATCTTACCACACAATACATGTATTACACTATCTTACCACACAATACATGTATTACACTATCTTACAACACAATACATGTATTACACTATCTTACAACACAATAGATGTATTACACTATCTTACAACACAATACATTTATTACACTAGCTTACAACACAATACATGTATTAGGTATGTACATGTGAGAACCATTGATGTTTGACAAGTGTGTCTTACCTCGTGGTGCTTCCACAGAGATTTTCTATGCGATACAGTAAACAAGGAAATTTGAACCTGGAACAGTAAGAAAGTTACATTCTAATATCATGATAGTTTAGATTCACTGGAGTTCTATCTGACATAACATAGTCGCTACATACATTGCTTGAGTTGATTTTTCCAATTTAACCTTCACTCAAAGACTTTATCAAGACAATGTTCAAAAATTGCTTAGAAGTTGTTTCAATTTTTTAACATTTATTCCCTTTGACTTTGAAACTCCATAGAGGCAATTTATGCAAACAAAATTTTAAGGCTTTGCTCACAGTAAGCCTTTAAATATGATTTCTTTACCACATCACAACCAGTTCTTGTGAATATGTGTTATTGTGCTAGGTACAAGTCTTTTCCAGTGTTTTGAGAAGTATGCCAAAGTTATTTAATTGAATACATTTGATAGATTTCAGTGCAACAAGGTACATTTTATTATTGGCCAGTTTTAGGTAAATTACAATAACCCTTAAATTATCAGTCTGACTCGACATCCGCTGTATGCAGATTAACATTTTAACTCATTGTATCAGCTAAAGACATCATGGATTAAACAATGGAGTGGATTATCTAGTACCATGAATAAGTTGATCAGTCAGCTGTTAATTAATATGTAACATGTTATCTTATATCTTTAATGTTATTTAATTGCTTTACTAAAGTGAATAAAATCACTATGGAGTCACATGACATGGAACCATAAATAACAATTCAAGACTTAGTGTGTTCACAATTTTAGCTGATCAGTCTGAAGAAGCCCAAGTTCGGGCGAAACCAGTGGACATTTCTTTATAAAGAAACTATAACAAGCCTTTTGTGATTGACTCTGCTTATAATTAGTTTGTCCTTATATACCATAATCTTTCTACATACCAGATGGTACTCAGGCAAGAGATATGGGGAACCAACCAAACCTAAAGTATTGGCTCAAACCTTGGATCTTACATAGATTTTAATGTTATAAATTAAAAGCAAATTTAAAACTAAATTGGTTTTAGGTCCATACCTCTCGACAGTACTGATACATGTATCCCTCCACATCAACGCTCACTGCACTCGTACACTCATCCAGAATAGCAAACTGGGGACGATGATAAAACAGCCTGGCCATCTGAAAAAATAAAATAAAAAAAAAATGCTTTGAAATGTAAAAATGAAAAATAGCTATTATCCCAGATATCAAATAGCATACATGTTCTAGCCCATCCAAAAATGATCAATTCACAGATCACATGGAGTATTGTATTTATAAAGAGGACCTAAAATAGCAGGGAAGTCCATGAAATGAATAACCTGTTTACAAGTTTTAGATTCTATTTACTATAATTATAAACTCAGAAGCATGCTATACAAAAACGTTTTCAATGCAGTAGTGATTGGTGGAAGCAAACATTTTTATTTTGGCCACAGTAGTGTGACATTATCGTCTGTTTAATTTGTTCCTTGTGATTACCTGACATTAGTGTGACACTATGATCTGTTTAATGAGTGTTCCTTGTGATTACCTGACAGTAGTGTGACACTATGGTCTGTTTAATGTGTGTTCCTTGTGATTACCTGACAGTAGTGTGACACTATGGTCTGTTTAATGTGTGTTCCTTGTGATTACCTGACAGTAGTGTGGTACTATGGCCTGTTTAATGTGTGTTCCTTGTGATTACCTGACAGTAGTGTGGTACTATGGTCTGTTTAATGTGTGTTCCTTGTGATTACCTGACAGTGGTGTGACACTATGGTCTGTTTAATGTGTGTTCCTTGTCATTACCTGACAGTAGTGTGGTACTATGGCCTGTTTAATGTGTGTTCCTTGTGATTACCTGACAGTAGTGTGGTACTATGGTCTGTTTAATGTGTGTTCCATGTGATTACCTGACAGTAGTGTGGTACTATGGCCTGTTTAATGTGTGTTCCTTGTCATTACCTGACAGTAGTGTGACACTATGGCCTGTTTAATGTGTGTTCCTTGTGATTACCTGACAGTAGTGTGACACTATGGTCTGTTTAATGTGTGTTCCTTGTGATTACCTGACAGTAGTGTGGTACTATGGCCTGTTTAATGTGTGTTCCTTGTGATTACCTGACAGTAGTGTGGTACTGTGGTCTGTTTAATGTGTGTTCCTTGTATTTACCTGACAGTGGTGTGACACTATGGTCTGTTTAATGTGTGTTCCTTGTGATTACCTGACAGTAGTGTGGTACTATGGCCTGTTTAATGTGTGTTCCTTGTGATTACCTGACAGTAGTGTGACACTATGGCCTGTTTAATGTGTGTTCCTTGTGATTACCTGACAGTAGTGTGACACTATGGTCTGTTTAATGTGTGTTCCATGTGATTACCTGACAGTAGTGTGGTACTATGGTCTGTTTAATGTGTGTTCCTTGTGATTACCTGACAGTAGTATGACACTATGACCTGTTTAATGTGTGTTCCTTGTGATTACCTGACAGTAGTGTGACACTATGGTCTGTTTAATGTGTGTTCCTTGTGATTACCTGACAGTAGTGTGGTACTATGGCCTGTTTAATGTGTGTTCCTTGTGATTACCTGACAGTAGTGTGACACTATGGTCTGTTTAATGTGTGTTCCTTGTGACAGTAGTGTGGTACTATGGCCTGTTTAATGTGTCTTCCTTGTGATTACCTGACAGTAGTGTGACACTATGGTCTGTTTAATGTGTGTTTCTTGTGATTACCTGACAGTAGTGTGACACTTTGGTCTGTTTAATGTGTGTTCCTTGTCATTACCTGACAGTAGCGTGGTACTATGATCTGTTTAATGTGTGTTCCTTGTGATTACCTGACAGTAGTGTGGTACTATGGCCTGTTTAATGTGTGTTCCTTGTGATTACCTGACAGTAGTGTGACACTATGGTCTGTTTAATGTGTGTTCCTTGTCATTACCTGACAGTAGCGTGGTACTATGACCTGTGTAATGTGTGTTCCATGTGATTACCTGACAGTAGTGTGGTACTATGGCCTGTTTAATGTGTGTTCCTTGTCATTACCTGACTTCTGTACAGTGATACACATTTACACTGGAGAGGACTTATATAGACTTGTCTGTTGTCCAATCCATTTATTTTTTAAACAACACAATTTGTTGAAATGAAATACACTTACAGCTATTCTCTGTTTTTCTCCTCCACTCAGCACATCCATCCAATCCTGAATAGAAATTAGATATTGTCATTTTCTTTTTTGCTTGAGAAAATTTTGTGTTCATCTCAATACATTTACTTGCAAAAAAAAAATCTTTGAAATATAATATTTACTACATCCCATTAAGATATGAAATCCTCACGTATTATTTTTTAATTGATCTCGTACTTACGAGTCTGTAATATATTTTTGATATAAATTACTCCTTTTTCGCCTAATAGTTTGGAACCATTCAGATCGTAAATGAGAATAACAGATTTTTATTGAGAACACATCTTGGCTATGGCCGTGCCAGAACTTGTTGTGTAGGTATCGGTAATACCGTCGTTGTAGGTATTTTTCCACATGGATTTTCCATCCAATTAGTCGCTGAACAGATAATTTTCCTAGTCACCAGAGTAAGTCAGCCCAGTTTCTATCACTGCCTTGCTTGGCACACATGTAATCAGTATCAACATCTGTCGTTAGAACTGTATCCACTGGACGCTTGAAAGGCACCAGTGGGCTTAGTACTTCAATATGTGACGGTAATCCTTTTTGAGTAGTGAATATTCGTAAACGACCTCGAGATGCCTAACAAAATTACAGGTATATCACACCTGTGGGCACTTCAATCTGTGACATGGTCGTCACCCTGAATAATCGGTAATTGTGAAATCTTCGAAGCGTTTGTTTAGGTTGTTGCTTGTTGAGAAAACATGATGGCCGGTTTGACCAGGTCGATTTTACAAGTAAACTTATACCATGGTCAGTTGAACACGGACGGTTTTCAGAAAAGACAGGTTCTGGATTATACAGGTTTTAACTACTATAGTTAAAGAAATCAAATGCCTGAGACCAAACAATAAAGCCGGAATAGACAGGGATCTGGATTAGACAGGGGCTGGTATTGACAAGTAAAACTGTACACCAATTTGGACTTTCATGTAAACTGCCAAAACCAAAGGAGCTACTCAGTTAAATGCTTACAACAAAAAACACCAGTAAATAACTTCCAAAACTAAAGAGGTTTTCCTGTAAAAGGTCAATGGAGAACAAAAAACAAAAACAAAATAACTAGAAAACGTCTGTAAGACATGAATGTCCTCCAATACAAAGAACATGGTGTTATGTCACTATGGTGGTAATATTAACCAAATCTACTGTGGGGTTCTCAAGGTATAACAACTCGGAAAATGTTCCCAATAGACATACAAAATAAGGTCAAAGGTGTTGACCTTGACCAATCATTAACGGATTGTGATTAAGTGTTGGAACGTTAATTACAGAGGTTCTCATTGACAAGTCATTGATTCATAACAGGAATTGACAAGACATGATGGTTATACATGAGCAACAGATTGAGAAAGAAAAAGATAGATTTACCTGTACTGCATCCCATCCTCCTTCTCTCTCCAGTATGTAAGACAACTGTACCTATATATATATAGATTGTATACATTACATTACTGGTCAAATATACCTTACATGATGAAGTGCTCACTTTAATCTTCTATATATTACCAAGTTTAATTTGATAAAGAATATAACAAACTCAATGACAGCTAATTAAAAGTATGTCAATTATCTTTCAAATCATTGTGGTAATAAAAAGAAACTTTGGTTTTAACAATAAAGCATTATCATATATTTACTGTCTATAAAACCACCATTTTGTAATCATCTAAAAAAAAAAAGTTGGAAAGTGAGTTTACTTTTTCTAGGATTTCCTGTAGCTGTGAATCCCTTATTCCTTTTTTAAGTTGTTCCTCTCGGCTGTGTGGGTAGATCACCTGGTCCCTGAGAGTCCCGACAGTCATGTACGGACGCTGTAATGACACATTACACTTAATCTTATTATCCAATAATAACTAGACTCAAGACCAAAAAGTGAAAGAAAACAGGATTTCAATAAAATATACTTTTTCATCTGCACCTGTTCCAATGGAAACGGGGTGAAAACTTACAATCTTACCAAAGTCAGTGAAGCAGAAAATCTAGGTCACAATGACCTACATTCAAATGATGGTGTAGTACATATTATGTAGTAATTTTAATGACTGTGGAACATCATGTTAAATAGCAACTTACTTGTGGCACGTAGAAAAGGTTTCCTTTTTCTGGTTTGGTCAGGGTGCCTCCAAATAATGGCCATAACTGGGAAAAAAAATGAAAACCCTAATTAATACATCTTAAAATGTCATGCTGATTAAATTACAAAAATCCCTGAATGATCTATATCAGTCAAATGAAGGACTGATTTTTTCTCTTCTTTTTTCCTTCTTTCACTCTTTCAAAACATTTCATAACTTGATATAGTACAATTATAGCAGGAGCAACCTGCAATAGTCAAAATCCTAGATGGCCGCCTGTCAGCCATGTTGTTTTCATATAATGTTTCATGCTAAATTTCACATTATCACTTAAGATACACTTACCTCGCCCAGAACTCGGAACAGGGAACTTTTACCACAACCATTTGGACCACACACCAATACATTCATTCCGCCCTTTACCTGTAAAATAACGATTAGCCAATCAAAATGTCAACTTACAGACATACAAGTAACTAAATAAACAAATATCTTTTAATAATTTGATATTAAAGACCACTACGAATGAAATCATACGTGTATACACACGATCATTATGAGATAATCTATCTAAACTTTCAGCATGTTTTATGTAAATACCTCAAAAGTGAGTTCCTTGATGAGCACGTCTCCATTGGGGGTGACAAGTGGAACTTTATCAAACCTACAGTCAAACACACATATCAATTAATTTAAATTAACACATATACAGATCCTTTATCAATTAAACATGGCCAAAATGAATCTACATTCTGCTTGGTAAGGCTTATAATTACATAAGTATGAGTGTACAGAACACCAAAGGGTTAATGATAAAGAACTTTAAATTGGTTTCCTCTTATACCAGTCACAATGAGCTATTTTCCACTTATACCAGTCACACTGAGCTATTTTCCAATAATACAGTCACAATGAGCTATTTTCCACTAATACAGTCACAATGAGCTATTTTCCACTAATACCAGTCACACTGAGCTATTTTCCACTTATACCAGTCACACTGAGCTATTTTCCACTAATACCAGTCACACTGAGCTATTTTCCACTAATACAGTCACAATGAGCTATTTTCCACTAATACCAGTCACAATGAGCTATTTTCCACTAATACCAGTCACAATGAGCTATTTTCCACTAATACCAGTCACACTGAGCTATTTTCCACTAATACCAGTCACACTGAGCTATTTTCCAATAATACAGTCACAATGAGCTATTTTCCACTAATACCAGTCACAATGAGCTATTTTCCACTTATACCAGTCACACTGAGCTATTTTCCACTCATACCAGTCACACTGAGCTATTTTCCACTAATACAGTCACAATGAGCTATTTTCCACTAATACCAGTCACAATGAGCTATTTTCCACTAATACCAGTCACAATGAGCTATTTTCCACTAATACCAGTCACACTGAGCTATTTTCCACTAATACCAGTCACACTGAGCTATTTTCCAATAATACAGTCACAATGAGCTATTTTCCAATAATACAGTCACAATGAGCTATTTTCCACTAATACCAGTCACACTGAGCTATTTTCCAATAATACAGTCACAATGAGCTATTTTCCACTAATACCAGTCACACTGAGCTATTTTCCACTTATACCAGTCACACCGAGCTATTTTCCACTAATACCAGTCACACTGAGCTATTTTCCACTAATACAGTCACAATGAGCTATTTTCCACTTATACCAGTCACAATGAGCTATTTTCCACTAATACCAGTCACACTGAGCTATTTTCCACTAATACCAGTCACACTGAGCTATTTTCCAATAATACAGTCACAATGAGCTATTTTCCAATAATACAGTCACAATGAGCTATTTTCCACTTATACCAGTCACAATGAGCTATTTTCCACTAATACCAGTCACACTGAGATATTTTCCACTAATACCAGTCACAATGAGATATTTTCCACTAATACCAGTCACACTGAGATATTTTCCACTAATACCAGTCACACTGAGGTATTTTCCACTTATACCAGTCACACTGAGGTATTTTCCACCGGTACCAGTCACAATGAGGTATTTTCCACTAATACCAGTCACACTGAGGTATTTTCCACCGGTACCAGTCACAATGAGATATTTTCCACTAATACCAGTCACAATGAGATATTTTCCACTAATACCAGTCACAATGAGATATTTTCCACTAATACCAGTCACACTGAGATATTTTCCACTAATACCAGTCACACTGAGCTATTTTCCACCGGTACCAGTCACAATGAGCTATTTTCCACTAATACCAGTCACACTGAGGTATTTTCCACTAATACAGTCACAATGAGCTATTTTCCACTAATACCAGTCACACTTGAGGTATTTTCCACTAATACCAGTCACACTGAGCTATTTTCCACTAATACCAGTCACACTGAGCTATTTTCCACTAATACCAGTCACACTGAGCTATTTTCCAATAATACAGTCACAATGAGCTATTTTCCAATAATACAGTCACAATGAGCTATTTTCCACTTATACCAGTCACAATGAGCTATTTTCCACTAATACCAGTCACACTGAGCTATTTTCCACTAATACCAGTCACACTGAGATATTTTCCACTAATACCAGTCACACTGAGGTATTTTCCACTTATACCAGTCACACTGAGCTATTTTCCACCGGTACCAGTCACACTGAGCTATTTTCCACCGGTACCAGTCACAATGAGCTATTTTCCACTAATACCAGTCACACTGAGGTATTTTCCACTTATACAGTCACAATGAGCTATTTTCCACTAATACAAGTCACAATGAGCTATTTTCCAATAATACAGTCACAATGAGCTATTTTCCAATAATACAGTCACAATGAGCTATTTTCCAATAATACAGTCACAATGAGCTATTTTCCAATAATACAGTCACAATGAGCTATTTTCCAATAATACAGTCACAATGAGCTATTTTCCAATAATACAGTCACAATGAGCTATTTTCCACTTATACCAGTCACAATGAGCTATTTTCCACTAATACCAGTCACACTGAGCTATTTTCCACTAATACCAGTCACACTGAGCTATTTTCCACTAATACCAGTCACACTGATCATCATGAGCTATTTTCCACTAATACCAGTCACACTGAGCTATATTCCACTAATACAGTCACATTGAGCTATTTTCCACTAATACAGTCACACTGAGCTATTTTCCACTAATACAAGTCACAATGAGCTATTTTCCAATAATACAGTCACAATGAGCTATTTTCCAATAATACAGTCACAATGAGCTATTTTCCAATAATACAGTCACAATGAGCTATTTCCCAATAATACAGTCACAATGAGCTATTTTCCAATAATACAGTCACAATGAGCTATTTTCCACTTATACCAGTCACAATGAGCTATTTTCCACTAATACCAGTCACACTGAGCTATTTTCCACTAATACCAGTCACACTGAGGTATTTTCCACTTATACCAGTCACACTGAGGTATTTTCCACCGGTACCAGTCACACTGAGCTATTTTCCACCGGTACCAGTCACAATGAGCTATTTTCCACTAATACAAGTCACAATGAGCTATTTTCCAATAATACAGTCACAATGAGCTATTTTCCAATAATACAGTCACAATGAGCTATTTTCCAATAATACAGTCACAATGAGCTATTTTCCAATAATACAGTCACAATGAGCTATTTTCCAATAATACAGTCACAATGAGCTATTTTCCAATAATACAGTCACAATGAGCTATTTTCCACTTATACCAGTCACAATGAGCTATTTTCCACTAATACCAGTCACACTGAGCTATTTTCCAATAATACAGTCACAATGAGCTATTTTCCAATAATACAGTCACAATGAGCTATTTTCCACTTATACCAGTCACAATGAGCTATTTTCCACTAATACCAGTCACACTGAGATATTTTCCACTAATACCAGTCACAATGAGATATTTTCCACTAATACCAGTCACACTGAGATATTTTCCACTAATACCAGTCACACTGAGGTATTTTCCACTTATACCAGTCACACTGAGGTATTTTCCACCGGTACCAGTCACAATGAGGTATTTTCCACTAATACCAGTCACACTGAGGTATTTTCCACCGGTACCAGTCACAATGAGATATTTTCCACTAATACCAGTCACAATGAGATATTTTCCACTAATACCAGTCACAATGAGATATTTTCCACTAATACCAGTCACACTGAGATATTTTCCACTAATACCAGTCACACTGAGATATTTTCCACCGGTACCAGTCACAATGAGCTATTTTCCACTAATACCAGTCACACTGAGGTATTTTCCACTAATACAGTCACAATGAGCTATTTTCCACTAATACCAGTCACACTTGAGGTATTTTCCACTAATACCAGTCACACTGAGCTATTTTCCACTAATACCAGTCACACTGAGCTATTTTCCAATAATACAGTCACAATGAGCTATTTTCCACTAATACCAGTCACAATGAGCTATTTTCCACTTATACCAGTCACAATGAGCTATTTTCCACTAATACCAGTCACACTGAGCTATTTTCCACTAATACCAGTCACACTGAGCTATTTTCCAATAATACAGTCACAATGAGCTATTTTCCAATAATACAGTCACAATGAGCTATTTTCCACTTATACCAGTCACAATGAGCTATTTTCCACTAATACCAGTCACACTGAGCTATTTTCCACTAATACCAGTCACACTGAGCTATTTTCCACTAATACCAGTCACACTGATCATCATGAGCTATTTTCCACTAATACCAGTCACACTGAGCTATATTCCACTAATACAGTCACATTGAGCTATTTTCCACTAATACAGTCACACTGAGCTATTTTTAACCTGTACAGTCACAATGAGCTATTTTCCACTAATACCAGTTACACTGAGGTATTTTCCACCGGTACATGTACAGTTACACTGAGGTATTTTCCACCGGTACAGTTACACTGATGTATTTTCCACCGGTACATGTACAGTTACACTGAGGTATTTTCTAATAATACAGTCACACTGAGCTATTTTCCACTAATACCAGTCACACTGAGGTATTTTCCACCGGTACAGTCACACTGAGGTATTTTTCATCGGTACAGTCACACTGAGCTATTTTCCACCGGTACAGTCACACTGAGGTATTTTCCACCAGTACAGTCACATTGAGCTATTTTCCACCGGTACAGTCACACTGAGGTATTTTCCAGTCAAACTGAGATATTTTGTATTACATAACCCCTCATTATAGTAATACAAGTTACAGCAGCAGAGCTGTACTTGAATTTATCTATAATGTTCCCAGCTGTCCTTTTTAAAAAAAGAACTATTTATCAACACACGGGATTTTAACTTTGATAGCTGACTAGTTAATGTTGCTCTGTGCTTTTTTCTCACATCCAGTAACAAATCAGTATATGATTGTTTCTGTTAAAACCAACATAATATTATGTAATCAAAACTAAGCACATACTGATTACTATACTGTCTGACAATTTCCTTCAAATTTTAACTAAATACTGTATATAGGGTCAAGTTTAGTATATATTAAGCAGAAAATGGAGTAAAACCTACCAACCACCTCAGTCTGTTCATTAAGTGTGTTACTTTAAATAACAATAGGTAAGGAAAGTTACAGGAGCGTACTTGATTTAAACCTCTTACTTGATAAGGTGGTCCTGGTTTACTATTTTTCCAGATCCTGCTTTGTATGTCTGAGTTTTTTCATCTTTTGCTGGAAAAAACATAACACAGTCATTAATCACAATTATTTCAAAAGTTAATAATGCATAACTACTGAAAGATAATTTTTCAAACTAGAATAATTGTAATTAAAAGTAATCGTAATACTCAGCATTAACACACAAGCACAGAGGATAGGAAGGTTGACCAAGACAAACCTCTCTACACATTCACCACTTACAGTTATTCTGATCCGACACCATGGTTCTTTCGTATCGGCCTTTATTGAGGTCATCAAGAACTCTCATGAGCTCCGTGATCCTGGACGTAAACCTGTGATAGACAAATTTCAATGAGTCAACGACTACTGGTACATGGCACCATTCTCTGTTCTCTATCAGGGGTACTTTCACATGTGACTTTGGTTTTGTGTTTTGTTTTCAGATCCAAAAGTTACCATATACAAATGTACCTATATTTAGGCGTACAAAGTTTCAGTAACAAAATGCTTTGGTCTCATGTTTTCTGTATAGGAACCACTTACCCAGCTAGTCTGGTCATCTCTCTCCCAGCCAGGACAATTCGGCCAATAGCCTCGGCCATCCTCACCAACATCCTCCCACTCTTGTAATAATCCTGTCAGTGGACAGAAAATATACACTGATACTCTAACCATACTATGGTACCAGGAATACTCAAACACTGACATCCACTAATAGTAATATACTAATACTGACATCCAGTTATAGTAATATACTAATACTGACATCCAGTTATAGTAATATACTAACACTGACATCCAGTTATAGTAATATACTAATACTGACATCCAGTTATAGTAATATACCAACACTGACATCCAGTTATAGTAATATACTAACACTGACATCCAGTTATAGTAATATACTAATACTGACATCCAGTTATAGTAATATACTAATACTGACATCCAGTTATAGTAATATACTAACACTGACATCCAGTTATAGTAATATACTAATACTGACATCCAGTTATAGTAATATACTAATACTGACATCCAGTTATAGTAATATACTAACACTGACATCCAGTTATAGTAATATACTAATACTGACATCCAGTTATAGTAATATACTAATACTGACATCCAGTTATAGTAATATACTAATACTGACATCCAGTTATAGTAATATACTAATACTGACGTCCAGTTATAGTAATATACTAACACTGACATCCAGTTATAGTAATATACTAATACTGACATCCAGTTATAGTAATATACTAACACTGACATCCAGTTATAGTAATATACTAACACTGACGTCCAGTTATAGTAATATACTAATACTGACATCCAGTTATAGTAATATACTAACACTGACATCCAGTTATAGTAATATACTAATACTGACATCCAGTTATAGTAATATACCAACACTGACATCCAGTTATAGTAATATACTAATATTGACATCCAGTTACAGTAGTATACTAATACTGACATCAAGTTATAGTAATATACTAACACTGATATCCAGTTATAGTAATATACTAATATTGACATCCAGTTATAGTAATATACCAACACTGACATCAAGTTATAGTAATATACTAACACTGACATCCAGTTATAGTAATATACCAATACTGACATCCAGTTATAGTAATATACTAACACTGACATCCAGTTATAGTAATATACTAATATTGACATCCAGTTACAGTAGTATACTAATACTGACATCAAGTTATAGTAATATACTAACACTGATATCCAGTTATAGTAATATACTAATATTGACATCCAGTTATAGTAATATACCAACACTGACATCAAGTTATAGTAATATACTAACACTGACATCCAGTTATAGTAATATACCAATACTGACATCCAGTTATAGTAATATACTAATATTGACATCCAGTTATAGTAATATACCAACACTGACATCAAGTTATAGTAATATACTAACACTGACATCCAGTTATAGTAATATACCAATACTGACATCCAGTTATAGTAATATACTGACACTGACATCCAGTTATAGTAATATACTAATACTGACATCCAGTTATAGTAATATACTAACACTGACATCCAGTTATAGTAATATACTAATACTGACATCCAGTTATAGTAATATACTAATACTGATGTCCAGTTATAGTAATATACTAATACTGATGTCCAATTAAAATATATATCATATATCAGTTAAATACAAATCTGTAACTTTTCTGCAACCAATTTCTCTGTGAATGTAGGCCTTATCTTTTGTCTGGGGATCATACTCAGTAGGCTTTAAGTTAATATCATTGTATAATTATACAACATTTATTATCTACATCGAACACATGCGGTTGTTTGATCCTCAATGAACACCCCTGTTTACAACTATATTGAAATCATACGGTTGTGTGATAATATAACAAAACATACACATACGTATTAAATATAAAAGTACGATTTTACAGCAGACCTTACCTCAAGCATCTCACTGTGTGTGCTTTTCATGTGACGAGGATTAGTCAGGTCAAGGAATGGCCGGCTGACAACCAGATAACCCACCACTGTAGCTACATCTACAAAGACATTGTTAACATATATATATATATATATACAGTGCAACTTCCGAAAACCGAACCTTCTAAAAACCGAACACCTCTGAATACCGAACGAATTGTCATTGTACGGAATTGGTCCTTCTTTATTATGGTATTTAAAAACTTCCAAATACCGATCCCTCTGAATTCCGAACACCGGACCGATTTTGTGTCCGGTTCCTGATAAAGTATACCAAAAATTACTTCTGAAAACCGGCCTTACCCGAGCGATTATGACACGAGGTCAGGCTAGTCAACCGTGAAACAACAACTGTGACGGGTATTGTGTGAAGGCAAATTGTGTCTCGATCAGGACTTACGTTTACATGTAGGTGATTTGTACAGGTATCCAATAAATACCCTGAGGGGCGTTATGATTGTAGTGTATAATCAACACGGTAATTAATACTAATTATGAAACAATGCCACACTTCATCGAGGCGCAGCAGATTCCATGTTAATCTTCGCAATACAAGTAGAGCTAGGAGCCTGAGTTTCGCATTCTAATCTAAATGAGGCCCAATAAGGGGTGTTCTTGCAGGGTCATAACTATACACACTGAAATAATGCCAGTGTCCGATGTTTATTTTTTAAGACAATACCGATATCGGGAATACCACCGGTATCAAGTGATCAATTGTAATTCATATTGAAGCAAGACATCTTCACACACTTTCATATCATTCGATTTCCGTTTTTTGTAAAATCATTAAATATCCCGTATTAGGCCCCACCACATGGCGAAGCAACAGAATGCAGGTCGATCGTGAAGTGCAGTAAATGTATAAAACTACAGTTAGTCATTTTAATTTCTTATATAATCTGCAATATATGCATTGATTTACTTTCATGATATTCATATTCTTCAGACAAACTAAATTATCTATGTGCATATTGTAGGCCTAGTGCCGGTTTGTAATCGGGTACAATCTAACATCGTCCGACCAATTATATTCGGAACTCGACCGGTTATTTCGACCAACTTCTCCAAACTGAACCCTCTGTAAACCGAACAAATATCAATGTCCCATGCATGTTCGGTTTATAGAGGTTCCACTGTAAACCATATGTTTGTTCTTAACTTCCAAAGCGTAATGGTAGTCTTTTTTGAATTTGCAATACATCTTTTTTTAAGAAAACGAAGCATTTAAATGTCAATGTTGTACTGTAATGACTGATTCCTGATTTACCAATATTATTATTGTGTTAATATTCTGACTAGATCAAATCATACTTAGTATCAAATAATTGTTGTTTTTGTAATATACACTGTATTTTGTACAATATTAGTACATGACTATATATGAATATACAGCATGTAAGGACACATTTGCCAATCTCTTTAATATCATACCATGAAAGTATTCCTTTATCCACATTAAATTCGTCCAGAATTAACTATTCATTTTTGCCAAGTTAAATTCATCCAGTAATAAAGATTCCATTTTTGCTATCATGTTAAATTTGTCCGAATTGTCATCATTTCAGCTATAACATCAAACTTTGGTCTAACTTATCAACTCCTTTCTTCGCTTTTATTGTTTGCTCCAATTCACTAAGTATTTGTTTGTTCAGAACAGCTTAAACAAGGACAAATCAAGTCTCATTGTCTGAATAAGATAAAGATTGTTGTCAGTCAGAATGTGTAGATTTTCCATGAAGTGATGAGTAAATTGTCCACTTACATTTTGCCACTATGTTGTCCACAAAGCCCATCGTTAGCCGGAACCCAATGAAATGCCGTAAGTGGTTCACCTGTCAATACACCACATTTTAAACATCATGTCTAAATCAATATTACAAAACTGGTTCAATTATTAACTGTTCAGAATACAGAATATGTAACGTAGACAAATATTTTTTCGTTTAGTTTACAATTCTGGCGCATTTTGCTGTTGTTCAGTATAGTAGTAATCAACTGTCCGTCAATTAATTAATAATGTACAAGCTTGATAATCAAAATGTATAATTTATTTGAGTTTCCATCGCTGTAATGATCTGTACATTATTGTATGTTGTATATATGTGTTATAAATGTAATACTTATGAGCCGAAAGGCTTGAGGTTACTAAACATTGAAACAAATTCTACCTATGTATAGAAAACTTTAAACTCCGTATTGTATAACTATAACAAAACCCTTCTTGTAGACGAATATTAGGAGGCCTCTTGCCTTAAAACCGAAGTTTTAAAATAATGGAATTTTACAAAATAATGTTGTTATTGTTGTAATATATAGTAGGAAGTTATCATCTACATATAACATTGAATGTAAGTCACCAAACATACCAGCTTTCTGAAGGTAGCCAATATTATGTACTGTTCTCTTTTGTTTCCCTGATAAAAGGCAATTTCTTCACTGTAAACAAAAACAACATTGTATCAAATTATAGTGATTACACATGTAAAAGTATAGAGTATAAGGTCGACTTATCAGCTCAGAACTGTGGCAATTTCTGTTTAACCTAGTGGTAGGATATTTGCCTTGAGAGCGAGATGTCGCTAATTCGAGCCCGAGTGCCAGCAAGATATTTTTCATTATTCCTTTTTGTTGTAAACACATATTTATGAATTTCTCGTCTGTTAATGACTGGTCTCAGGGACAAATGATTTCAATTCTCGCCTGTTAATGACTGGTCTCAGGGACAAATGATTTCATTTCTCACCTGTTAATGACTAGTCTCAGGGACAAATGATTTCAATTCTCGCCTGTTAATGACTGGTCTCACGGACAAATGAGTTCATTTCTCACCTGTTAATGACTCGTCTCAGGGACAAATGATTTCAATTCTCGCCTGTTAATGACTGGTCTCACGGACAAAAGAGTTCATTTCTCACCTGTTCATGACTCGTCTCAGGGACAAATGAGTTCATTTCTCACCTGTTAATGACTGGTCTCAGGGACAAATGATTTCATTTCTCACCTGTTAATGACTAGTCTTAGGGACAAATGATTTCAATTCTCGCCTGTTAATGACTGGTCTCACGGACAAATGAGTTAATTTCTCACCTGTTAATGACTGGTCTCAGGGACAAATGATTTCATTTCTCACCTGATAATGACTGGTCTCAGGGACAAATGATTTCATTTCTCACCTGTTAATGACTGGTCTCAGGGACAAATGATTTCATTTCCACCTGTTAATGACTGGTCTCACGGACAAATGAGTTAATTTCTCACCTGTTAATGACTGGTCTCAAGTACAAATGAGTTCATTTCTCACCTGTTAATGTCTGGTCTCAGGGACAAATGATTTCATTTCTCACCTGATAATGACTGGTCTCAGGGACAAATGATTTCATTTCTCACCTGTTAATGACTGGTCTCACGGACAAATGAGTTCATTTCTCACCTGTTAATGACTGGTCTCAGGGACAAATGATTTCATTTCTCACCTGTTAATGACTAGTCTCAGGGACAAATGATTTCATTTCTCACCTGTTAATGACTGGTCTCACGGACAAATGAGTTAATTTCTCACCTGTTAATGACTGGTCTCAGGGACAAATGAGTTCATTTCTCACCTGTTAAGGACTGGTCTCAGGGACAAATGATTTCATTTCTCACCTGATAATGACTGGTCTCAGGGACAAATGAGTTAATTTCTCGCCTGTTAATGACTCGTCTCAGGGACAAATGATTTCAATTCTCGCCTGTTAATGACTGGTCTCACGGACAAATGATTTCATTTCTAACCTGTTAATGACTAGTGTAAGGGACAAATGATTTCACTTCTCACCTGTTAATGACTAGTGTAAGGGACAAATGATTTCACTTCTCACCTGTTAATGACTAGTCTCAGGGACAAATAATTTCATTTCTTACCTGCCTTCAAATGTGCTCACACATCTAACATGTTAATGATTTATTCTCTTTCATCTTTTACTGATAAGTTTCCTCACATTTCTCACTTGGAAGTGATGAGCCTTCACACATCTCACATGTAGGCAATGAATTATCTCCCCTGTTAGATGAGTTGTCTATATGTTGTCTCACCTGTTAGTGATATTTTCTCACCTGATGAGTGATGTTTTCTCACCTGATAATTGATGTCTCACCTGATGAGTGATGTTTTCTCACCTGATGAGTGATGTCTCACCTGATGAGTGATGTTTTCTCACCTGATGAGTGATGTTTTCTCACCTGTTAGTGATGTTTTCTCACCTGTTAGTGATGTTTTCTCACCTGTTAGTAATGTTTTCTCACCTGTTAGTGATGTTTTCTCACCTGTTAGTGATGTTTCCTCACCTGTTAGTGATGTTTTCTCACCTGTTAGTAATGTTTTCTCACCTGTTAGTAATGTTTTCTCACCTGTTAGTGATGAGTCGGGAATTGACGTATCTATATTCCCCCTCTAGTCGTTGCTCTATTACAGTCAGTTTTCCAACAGGTCTTCTCAACCTTTAAAAACACATTATGATTATTATAGAATGTAAAATATTCCTGTTTTTGTGTGGGTTGACAAAATTATATAAATATTAAGTATTACTTTCTATAAATATTTGAGAGGATCTTTAAAAACATGAAAATGATGGATTGCTAGTCAAGACATTTCAGTTTTCAATGAAATTTTTATTTTAAATACTTACATTAATTCAAGGAAAAAAATAGTTTATTAAATATGAAGATGATTAACTTAAAGTTGGCTAAAAGCTCTTCACATACCTGGTAAGTATTAGACCGGACACAGCTAGATAAACCAGCATCTTAGCAGGTCCCTAAAAACAACACAATACTTGTCAACAAGATAAACCAGCATCTTAGCAGGTCCCTAAAAATAACACAGACACGTCAACTAGCAGTACAGATCAGAATCTGTAATTTTGTGATAATATTTGTGGGGGGTTGTTGCCACATATTTTTCTTTTGCGCCTGTTACATAAATACATATATCACATACACCACACAGAAAGTGCACGGAGGACATTTTTGTGGCATTGGCACAGGGTTTGTTTAGGCCTTCTGTGGAACATACACAATGTATAATTGGAAGTCCTCATGTGACATTTTTGTTAAGAAGAATTAGCAATTAGTGAGATTCCACAGGTCGTTAAACAAATACAACCAAACCAAATCCACAGGTAGATGTACCCACACGCTAAGTTAACAATACAAGAACACACAGACTCAGTTCACTAAAGTTAACAAACAATTACTAAAGCAATATCAAAACAACTTAACCGTTCTACATCAAAATAGTAGCTACAGCAGCAATTTCTAATGTGGTAGTGGCCCCAACTACTTACCTGAATCCCTATACTTCCAGTTAGCTTGACAGAGTACAAGATGACATCCAGAATAGGCTACAACAAAATGGAGATTTACGTTATGTACAGTGTACTATCTACATCTAACTTGCTAAGGTCGCTCTAACTGGAAAACAAAAACAAAGTAACACCAAGTTGAAGCTGTTATTTTATGTTAGTGTAAGAGTGGTCCATGAGAAGATAGTTACCTGTATGTACAATCTTTCTACCATACCTTGAATGTGTTCATTACAAACGTTTAAACAACCTAGCTTTAGGTTGGTAAAAATATCACTCAGTGATTTCTATAGAAATCTTACTTCCTACATTTTTTTATTGGGACCAGATTATTTTGTAAATATCACATGTTTTGCACCATGATCACAAACTGATCCCTTTTAGGTTAGTACTTACCAAAATATATCTAAAAATACAGGTAATGATCATGACAAATTCAATTGTAATCTACACACTGGAACCTTATGAATCCTTATTACACTCAATTAAAAACTATCTGCCATTAGGCCAATATATCAGGAAACGTATAAAGCTCTACGAAGTGTTAGATTTATCAATACTATATCTAATATAAATACCTTGCTGAGATTGGAGTAGAGCTCAGCCACTGAGTCACAGAATTTGTCTACATCCTGAGTAAGGAGCTGATCCGGGTTGGAGATGCGGTTGTCTAGGTTACACATTTTGTAATATGTAAATCCTCTGTAGATAAAATGCTGGATAGGTCATATGGTACAAAGATCATCTCTTTATATATGTCAACATAGTATTAGTACCCACAGTGAGAGAGAAAAGTCAATCTATGGGCAAGTGGTATTTTCTCATTGATTCAATAGACATGCAAACAAGTGATAAGTAAAATCCAGTGTACTGTGTACATGGAATGACATAATATGCCAACCTTGAAGGAAACTGGAAGAGTACACATTCTGTTTCTATAGACATCCTTGAGATTCTTTTACTTGAAAACCAATCCCCTCGTTTTATTCATCAGAAGTAAAGAATTCAGGGACTAATTGTCAGTTAATCTAATTTACAACAGATCATAATCATGACAAGGAATATGTTAAACAAAAGCTATTAGGGACAAAACACAGTGAAAAGTCTACATAAACCAGTACAGTGGATCCCACAGCTACTTTCCAGAGAAAGCTAGAATTGGTGCCACGATGGCCAATTAATGCCTTTGCACTTTGCAATCCCCATGAGTCATACAACTGGAACTGTTATTCAGAGGCTAACTAAAATACTCTGTGCATGACCCCATTTCTGAAATCAGAATGGTTGGAATATGTGTTGTTCATAATAAAGAGAGATATTAATTATACTCACATCTTAATAGATATTACCTGTTGATAGAGACCAGTTGAGTTACCATGGCAACAACAAAAACTTAATCTAAAAACAGCTGCATGCACATCTACATGTGGTCCCTAATATTCCTGTAAAGTTTTATTGAAATCAGTCCAAAGGTTTAGGAGAAGTTTTCCAGACAATAACAACCTGTTAATAGTGACCAGTTACCATGGCGACAACAAAGAATTTTATGTAACCTTTACAGCTGTGTGCACATCTATACATACATGGTCCCTAACATTCATGTGAAGTTTTGTGAAAAGTGGTCCACAAATTAAGGAGGAGTTGTCCGGACAAGAAAACATGTTAATACTGCTACATGCACATCATAAAACATTTCCTAACATTCCTGTGAATTTTTGAGAAAATCTGTCCACATGTGTAGGAGGAGTTGTCTGGACAAGATAGTTATGTCTACAGACAGCCGAATGGCCGCACTGACAGACTGCTGACAGATAAAACCTAATTCCAGTATAACCCCCCACCCCCCTAACTTCATTGTAGGGTATAACTATTATGATAACCAGATTATAATACTAGGACAAGTAATCACAAGGTCCTAGAACTGGAAGTTGGGCCCATTACAATCGTCATACCTAAGACCATCGGACAACAAATAACTGCAGAAAGTGATAGAAATATGGATATATCATTAAACCAATAAATATTAATATTCATTTAAAGGTATTGAATTAATTCCTTATTAATAACTGTTATTATATATAATGGACTGGATTGTTTTACTCACTGTAGATATTTTCTGTACAGATGCTCAGACAATCTTGTACGGAACCTCAGCTTCAACTCATTCAACCCATACTGTAACAAAACAATCAAACATGGCTTGTCATCAAAAGTACTATTGTTTACTGTGAGTCTTGAACACTTTCATCTCTAAAACGATGAGCAATTAATAATTTTGTTTCCCTCTAAAACGATGAGCAATTAATAATTTTGTTTCCAAGTCTTTCATGTCAAGCTAATGTGAAAACATCACCAATTAATTCATTATGCTGATACATAACAGTTTTCAGGCACGATTTTATTCAGTCATTAAAAGTGACTTCTCAGCATAAATGTTTAAGAACCTTAATTTGTTTTTTATGTTCACCGTCATGTGCAAAAATACCTTTTCCTTGTTAACTAATTGGCTTTCTGACATTTACATGAAATTGTTGAAATTATGGTAAGTATTATCATATAAATGACAAAAGTTTTAGGAGTAACTGGTCATAATCCTAAGTTACGAAAAACATAAAAAAAAATTTTTTTTATAAAAAGTGACCATTAAAATCATGCTTGAATGTTTATGTTGCCAACTTACCTTTAAAGCATTATTTGTGCACGATATCTGAAAAATGATCAACAAGAAGTCTTGAACCATGTTTTACTTGTTATGAAGAGACTAACCAATATGATCACAAAGTATCAAAATATACACAAACATGTGTGGATGTAAGTCGTTCTGTATGTTACATCAGAAATTCTGTTTCTGTGATTTAGCTGTTTATCAGTAAGTGATGGAACACAGGTATACATAATCAGCCTAATGAGCAGGTCCTAAGCTATATTTTCACTGAAGCAGAATGTGAATGTTTTCATCAGAAAACACTTTTCAGTATTACTGGTCACATATGATTATCACATTTTTGTCTGTTTTAATAATTACACTGTAACAAAACACTCACCAGAGGCATAGCATATATAAATCTGAAGAGATACTTCTTGAATAACTCCATATCTCGACCAATGATAGCACTGAAATTACAAATACACATACATGTATTCTTTATCATATGAATGGCATCAATAAATAATGATTGATATGTTGCACATTTTTTAATAAGACATGTTTCAGTTTAACTGTTAGTACACTAATATATGTGTTGCTGCCTTTTGATACATTTAGTACGTGATATCTATAAGTATGGTCTGTACCTTTCTATGGATGTGCCATTCTGTATCATCCAAACGTCGGCGTACGTCCGTGCTACTAGTGCCGCACCCACTAGGAACATGTACCATGCCTGTATAGTAAGACAAAAACATGTTTATTTAATTTGTGGTAAACACTGTCTAAAACGGTACCTGTGGAAATATCAGGTATCTGTGTGTCTAAAACAGTATACATACCTGTGGAAATATCAGGTATCTGTGTGTCTAAAACAGTAACTGTGGAAATATCAGGTATCTGTGTGTCTAAAACAGTACCTGTGGAAATATCAGGTATCTGTGTGTCTAAAACAGTATACATACCTGTGGAAATATCAGGTATCTGTGTGTCTAAAACAGTATACATACCTGTGGAAATATCAGGTATCTGCGTGTCTAAAACAGTATACATACCTGTGGAAATATCAGGTATCTGTGTGTCTAAAACAGTAACTGTGGAAATATCAGGTATCTGTGTGTCTAAAACAGTAACTGTGGAAATATCAGGTATCTGTGTGTCTAAAACTGTACCTGTGGAAATATCAGGTATCTGTGTGTCTAAAACAGTATACATACCTGTGGAAATATCAGGTATCTGTGTGTCTAAAACAGTATACATACCTGTGGAAATATCAGGTATCTGTGTGTCTAAAACAGTATACATTTGTAAATTCCTGTGGAAATATCAGGTATCTGTGTGTCTAAAACAGTACCTGTGGAAATAGCAGGTATCTGTGTGTCTAAAACAGTAACTGTGGAAATATCAGGTATCTGTGTGTCTAAAACAGTAACTGTGGAAATATCAGGTATCTGTGTGTCTAAAACTGTACCTGTGGAAATATCAGGTATCTGTGTGTCTAAAACAGTATACATACCTGTGGAAATATCAGGTATCTGTGTGTCTAAAACAGTATACATACCTGTGGAAATATCAGGTATCTGTGTGTCTAAAACAGTATACATACCTGTGGAAATATCAGGTATCTGCGAGTCTAAAACAGTACCTGTGGAAATATCAGGTATCTGTGAGTCTAAAACAGTACCTGTGGAAATATCAGGTATCTGTGTGTCTAAAACAGTACCTGTGGAAATATCAGGTATCTGTGTGTCTAAAATAGTATACATACCTGTGGAAATACCAGGTACTGTGTGTCTAAAACTGTACCTGTGGAAATATCAGGTATCGGTGTGTCTAAAACAGTAACTGTGGAAATATCAGGTATCTGTGTGTCTAAAACAGTACCTGTGGGAATATCAGGTATCTGTGTGTCTAAAACTGTACCTGTGGAAATATCAGGTATCTGTGTGTCTAAAACTGTACCTGTGGAAATATCAGGTATCTGTGTGTCTAAAACAGTATACATACCTGTGGAAATATCAGGTATCTGTGTGTCTAAAACTGTACCTGTGGAAATATCAGGTATCTGTGTGTCTAAAACAGTAACTGTGGAAATATCAGGTATCTGTGTGTCTAAAACAGTACCTGTGGAAATATCAGGTATCTGTGTGTCTAAAACAGTATACATTTGTACATACCTGTGGAAATATCAGGTATCTGTGTGTCTAAAACAGTATACATACCTGTGGAAATATCAGGTATCTGTGTGTCTAAAACAGTATACATACCTGTGGAAATATCAGGTATCTGGGTGTCTAAAACTGTATACATACCTGTGGAAATATCAGGTATCTGGGTGTCTAAAACTGTACCTGTGGAAATATCAGGTATCTGTGTGTCTAAAACAGTAACTGTGGAAATATCAGGTATCTGCGAGTCTAAAACAGTACCTGTGGAAATATCAGGTATCTGTGAGTCTAAAACAGTACCTGTGGAAATATCAGGTATCTGTGTGTCTAAAACTGTACCTGTGGAAATATCAGGTATCTGTGTGTCTAAAACAGTACCTGTGGAAATATCAGGTATCTGTGTGTCTAAAACAGTATACATACCTGTGGAAATATCAGGTATCTGGGTGTCTAAAACTGTACCTGTGGAAATATCAGGTATCTGTGTGTCTAAAACAGTAACTGTGGAAATATCAGGTATCTGTGTGTCTAAAACTGTACCTGTGGAAATATCAGGTATCTGTGTGTCTAAAACAGTATACATACCTGTGGAAATATCAGGTATCTGTGTGTCTAAAACTGTACCTGTGGAAATATCAGGTATCTGTGTGTCTAAAACAGTAACTGTGGAAATATCAGGTATCTGTGTGTCTAAAACAGTACCTGTGGAAATATCAGGTATCTGTGTGTCTAAAACAGTATACATTTGTACATACCTGTGGAAATATAAGGTATCTGTGTGTCTTAAACAGTATACATACCTGTGGAAATATCAGGTATCTGTGTGTCTAAAACAGTATACATACCTGTGGAAATATCAGGTATCTGGGTGTCTAAAACTGTACCTGTGGAAATATCAGGTATCTGTGTGTCTAAAACAGTAACTGTGGAAATATCAGGTATCTGCGAGTCTAAAACAGTACCTGTGGAAATATCAGGTATCTGTGAGTCTAAAACAGTACCTGTGGAAATATCAGGTATCTGTGTGTCTAAAACTGTACCTGTGGAAATATCAGGTATCTGTGTGTCTAAAACAGTACCTGTGGAAATATCAGGTATCTGTGTGTCTAAAACAGTATACATACCTGTGGAAATATCAGGTATCTGGGTGTCTAAAACTGTACCTGTGGAAATATCAGGTATCTGTGTGTCTAAAACAGTAACTGTGGAAATATCAGGTATCTGTGTGTCTAAAACTGTACCTGTGGAAATATCAGGTATCTGTGTGTCTAAAACAGTATACATACCTGTGGAAATATCAGGTATCTGTGTGTCTAAAACTGTACCTGTGGAAATATCAGGTATCTGTGTGTCTAAAACAGTAACTGTGGAAATATCAGGTATCTGTGTGTCTAAAACAGTACCTGTGGAAATATCAGGTATCTGTGTGTCTAAAACAGTATACATTTGTACATACCTGTGGAAATATCAGGTATCTGTGTGTCTAAAACAGTATACATACCTGTGGAAATATCAGGTATCTGTGTGTCTAAAAAAGTATACATACCTGTGGAAATATCAGGTATCTGGGTGTCTAAAACTGTACCTGTGGAAATATCAGGTATCTGTGTGTCTAAAACAGTAACTGTGGAAATATCAGGTATCTGCGAGTCTAAAACAGTACCTGTGGAAATATCAGGTATCTGTGAGTCTAAAACAGTACCTGTGGAAATATCAGGTATCTGTGTGTCTAAAACTGTACCTGTGGAAATATCAGGTATCTGTGTGTCTAAAACAGTACCTGTGGAAATATCAGGTATCTGTGTGTCTAAAACAGTATACATACCTGTGGAAATATCAGGTATCTGGGTGTCTAAAACTGTACCTGTGGAAATATCAGGTATCTGTGTGTCTAAAACAGTAACTGTGGAAATATCAGGTATCTGTGTGTCTAAAACAGTACCTGTGGGAATATCAGGTATCTGTGTGTCTAAAACTGTACCTGTGGAAATATCAGGTATCTGTGTGTCTAAAACTGTACCTGTGGAAATATCAGGTATCTGTGTGTCTAAAACAGTATACATACCTGTGGAAATATCAGGTATCTGCGAGTCTAAAACAGTACCTGTGGAAATATCAGGTATCTGTGTGTCTAAAACAGTAACTGTGGAAATATCAGGTATCTATGTGTCTAACACAGTACCTGTGGAAATATCAGGTATCTGTGTGTCTAAAACAGTATACATTTGTACATACCTGTGGAAATATCAGGTATCTGTGTGTCTAAAACAGTATACATTTGTACATACCTGTGGAAATATCAGGTATCTGTGTGTCTAAAACAGTACCTGTGGGAATATCAGGTATCTGTGTGTCTAAAACAGTACCTGTGGAAATATCAGGTATCTGTGTGTCTAAAACTGTATACATACCTGTGGAAATATCAGGTATCTGTGTGTCTAAAACTGTACCTGTGGAAATAGCAGGTATCTGTGTGTCTAAAACAGTACCTGTGGGAATATCAGGTATCTGTGTGTCTAAAACAGTATACATACCTGTGGAAATATCAGGTATCTGTGTGTCTAAAACAGTATACATACCTGTGGAAATATCAGGTATCTGTGTGTCTAAAACAGTACCTGTGGGAATATCAGGTATCTGTGTGTCTAAAACAGTAACTGTGGAAATATCAGGTATCTGTGTGTCTAAAACAGTACCTGTGGAAATATCAGGTATCTGTACGTGTGAAATCCAGACATCAAAGTGTGAATTTTATCTTGACACTAAACATGATCAGTTGAAAAAAAAAAAGATTTCTTGCTCATAACATATATAGCAACCTCTACAAATCACCTCCCCTTACACATAATAGAGCCAAGTGGGTTTGTAGCTCCCTTGGGATTCATTATTATCATATTTCTACTGTTTAACTTTTCCATCATGATTGTGCTGTTTGCTAACATTATCAAAGGAGCATTCTTTTTACCTCTGCAGTGAACCATCCCGGGATAAGGACCTTGAGAATTCTTAATAGACGCCTGTGGTAGAAAAAAAACAGAACATGCAATGTATAATTCTCCTAACAGTGAAGAAAATATCACTCAGGCATTCATTTCATTGAAATAAACTTCAAACAAACATCTTTTGTAGTTTTAATACCTGGTAGTTATCATCAATTTTTCTTCTAATATTATACATAAAACAAATTGTACGTCATGAATATGTTTTTGAGTGTGAAGATAATTAGTAATGAATGAAATAAAAATATTCTATTGTAGTAATTTTACCCAAAAAATACTCCATCAACTGCTGCCCTCTCCTTCCTCTGACTGACACTCTGTGGAAAAAAAAGATAAATAAATCATTAACATATAGAATTATTTCTTCTATATGTTGCATGTATTCAGATATTTCAGTCACTATAAAATAATATACTTCATATAAATATGTCAGCTCAAATTTGGTAATTTTTGTCTTACAAAATGAATAACAAAACATCTATGATAACCCAATATATGGTGTATATCTATTCATATTGAATGTTATTGTATAGAAATTCTTACCTCGTGGATAACCACTTTAATGTCTGATTCTTTTCTAAAACAGAAAAATAAAGGTACATGATATTGCAAACTGATAAAATGTCTTTAACACAAGATTGATCCATATCACTGTATCACACTTAACATGAAATATGTGGCCTTTAAGAAGATGACAAAATGTAAATTGTTTCCAGACAAATGTACAATTGCAAGAAGCAACTAAATACCAGGTCAGTTCAGACTTTGTCTCAAGTAGTCCAATACATATTAATTTTCTACTCGACACACATGTACACTCAAACTCAAATAAAGTACCAAAATGACTTGTGCCTCAGTCCTAAAATGGCTTATTACTGAAACGACCCAACACCCAACCTTAAGTCAAGTGTCATATTGTGGTTCAGACCATGTAGATATTCAGTCAGTTTCCTCTGGACCTACACAAGACATGATGTCGATCCGTGTCAGGGCCAGAGGAAACTCTGGCTAGTAGATATTGTGTGCATTGTATTTTTTGCCTTTTTTTGTTATCCAATACTAGTACTGTTTAATCCAAAACAATTAAAAGTAGCTATATAGGCAAACTATGCAGAAAATATCACATTTGTTGACACTGAAATTAACAAGTCACATTTAATGTAAGTCAATTCAAACAAGGCTGTCAGAATTTGCTTAGTATCTGTACAGGCGTATGTAACTGGTTAATAAGAATTTCGAAAAACAGTATGAGTCTATTAGACCACAGGGGCATGTCTAGTCTTATATCAAAAAATGGCCAGAAATACCTATATATAAAGTTAGGTATGTCTGGCTATTTTGATATAAGACTAGACATGCCCCTGTGATTAGACCTACTATAACGTTACATATATATATTGAATACGATACAGGTAGATTTAGGACATTTTACTAACCAGATGCAGACGCCCGTGGTATTTGACAGTTGAAAACAAAACATCTATTCTATTTTTTTGTCCGTAATTTAGTTCATTGCTTTCTGAATAGTGTCCCATATCATGACCTATGAATGGACTTTGATTGCCGATGTCTACCACTACATGTGTGGTGTAACCAATTGGTCGGCTTTCTAAAGTGTCGAATGTAATAACAACAGTCTAAATATAATCATCATACCCTCTGGCCCTTTTATCGGCTATATTCTTGTAGACAAGAAATGATCCTGCAGCTACGGCTGTCAACAGCGCTGAATTCCGAGGCGTCAATTTGCTGAAGGCAGCCATGTTTGAACAGGCACTTCCGCCAGATTGAATCCTCTAATATTAAAATAGGATTATTTGTCTTTTGTCCGGAGAAGTAAAAAAAAATGTAAAAAAAAAAAAAAAAATGAACGCGATAAAAGAAGTCCAACCGTATAAGTGGAATGAGACAAAAATGGAATAATAAAAATCAGGTTGCAAATAAAATTGCTACAGTTGTGATTCAAGTAGAATTTTAAATAATGATAATAATTATTATATAAATTCCATTGAAAGCAATGCCCCCCCCCCCCCCCCCCCCCCTCTCCTTTACCCTTATTTTTTTTGGAGAAGGATTTTTTTATAGCCTTAAAAAAGCCTTGGCGGCCCCCAGACCCCTCTCAGACCCTCTTAAAAAATCGGCTCTCACTTACGGCGCTCGCATTATCACACTTAATTACTGGTTAGTCGTTAGCGAAAAAAAATTAAAGTCTTTTATTTTTGTTTTAGTCCATGTTGACTTTATAAAGATGGTGTATTAACGAAAAGTCAGTAACTTTTTCTACACGAGCAAGTTACAAACTTTCGATATTATTCTCGCACATGAAAGTCACGTCAGTTTATAACTTTAAATGCATCGATGAAAAATGTTCATTTGTAATTGAGGACATCGTCAGATATCACTAAACTACACGATCACGTGGTAAGTGTAGCGTATTGAGAACGTGGCTATATCCGACGATGAATTGAGGATAACCATACTAGAAACAGTAAAAACAACCATGGGTGGCTTCAAAGACAGTAGGCCCCGATCATGAGCAGCTGGAGAGTATTCAGCATTTCAAATTCACAAAACAATGTTTTGCAATAAGTATTGAGCATTTTGGCTAAATGCAAAATGCAATCTGCTAAATGCAAAATGCTTATTGTTAATGCGAAATGCTGAATGCTGAAAGTTAAATGCTAAATGCTTTGTGCAAAATGCTTTTTAGACCTAAAAGAAGAAAATTATTCATTTTGAAGCAAACAATGTACGCTTTGTTCACAACTTACATTGTATCCCTTTTAGTTCGGTTGTGCTCAATTACAAAGGATTTCTGTTTTGAAAATTTCGCATACAGCATTTCAAATTAAGTGTTTTGTTAAAAGCATTAAGAATGTCGTACCGGCTTTCCATAAAACGCGGAGATTGTCAACATTTTTCTAAATCAGCCGCAGGCAAAAATGAACCTCGATATATATATAGCTTTCTTATTTTGTTAGAGTGATAGCACTGTTTCTACAAGCTTAGTGTATATTATCATGTTATGGGTGATTCAGGGGCGCGGTCGATTCTAACTTTATGATTTCAGTTATCTATGTCGACTGCTGACAGAAAAGTACACACACAATATGAGCACCATAATTATTCAATAAAAATAAATCGTTAGCAGTATTGGGCGACGTTTTTATTTTCGTTCAGTAAACGAATAGGTAATGGTACTTATCAATTAAATGATATGACCCTTTCAAAAGTGCATTGCGCGTAAAAAGCGCCTTTGCCCCGAAAAGGTACAATTCTTGTTCGCCTAATTCGGGAGTTGCTCATACGGCACCTAAAACGGTACTTTTACAAGATATGATTAAATGTTGCATCAAATTATGCCCTCCTCTTCCTCTTAAACATTTCCACGGGCTGATGTAAATTCCCGAAATCCATTCATTATTGAAAGCAAGTTAATTGTTTATCAGGCCTAGGTCTGAACGTAGTCACTATTATTTATCAGTTTATCATACACAGTCTCCAATCATACTGAGTTCTTCATATAACCTGTATGCTGAACAGATGACCGATCTCTTGTCTGGTGATCATATACTGTTAGTCCACACTAGTACTCCCTGTAGACTGATCAGATGGCCCATACCTCTTGTATACTAATCAGATGGCCCATACCTCTTGTATACTGATCAGATGGCCCACACTCAGTGTATACTGATCAGATGGCCCATACCGCTTGTATACTGATCAGATGGCCCACACCCCTTGTATACTGATCAGATGGCCCATACCGCTTGTATACTGATCAGATGGCCCATACCTCTTGTATACTGATCAGATGGACCATACCTCTTGTATACTGATCAGATGGCCGTACCTCTTGTATACTGATCAGATGGCCCATACCTCTTGTATACTGATCAGATGGCCCATACCTCTTGTATACTGATCAGATGGCCCATACCTCTTGTATACTGATCAGATGGCCCATACCTCTTGTATACTGATCAGATGGCCCATACCTCTTGTATACTGATCAGATGGCCCATACCTCTTGTATACTGATCAGATGGCCCATACCACTTGTATACTGATCAGATGGCCCATACCCCTTGTATACTGATCAGATGGTACATACCACTTGTATACTGATCAGATGGCCCATACCTCTTGTATACTGATCAGATGGCCCATACCTCTTGTATACTGATCAGATGGCCCATACCTCTTGTATACTGATCAGATGGCCCATACTCCTTGTATACTGATCAGATGGCCCATACCTCTTGTATACTGATCAGATGGCCCATACCTCTTGTATACTGATCAGATGGCCCATACCTCTTGTATACTGATCAGATGGCCCATACCTCTTGTATACTGATCAGATGGCCCATACCTCTTGTATACTGATCAGATGGCCCATACCTCCTTGTATACTGATCAGATGGCCCATACCTCTTGTATACTGATCAGATGGCCCATACCTCTTGTATACTGATCAGATGACCCATACCTCTTGTATACTGATCAGATGGCCCATACCTCTTGTATACTGATCAGATGGCCATACCACTTGTATACTGATCAGATGGCCCATACCTCTTGTATACTGATCAGATGGCCCATACCTCTTGTATACTGATCAGATGGCCCATACCTCTTGTATACTGATCAGATGGCCCATACCTCTTGTATACTGATCAGATGGCCCATACCTCTTGTATACTGATCAGATGGCCCATACCTCTTGTATACTGATCAGATGGCCCATACCTCTTGTATACTGATCAGATGGCCCAATACCTCTTGTATACTGATCAGATGACCCCTGTATGCTGAACTGATGATCAACCAATTGTAACTGATGACAAATGTCATGTATGTTGAACAGATGACCAATCCCCATGATGCTGAAATGATGACCAAAACCCTGTATGACAGATGGCATATCACTGGAATACTGAACTGATGACTAATCCCCTGTATGTTTAATTGACAACCAATCTGTCGAGTAATGAACTACAGCTCCCACCACTAGTAATGAACTACAGCACCCACCATTAGAGTGATGAACTACAGCCCCCACCATTAGAGTGATGAACTACAGCCCCCACCATTAGAGTGATGAACTACAGCCCCCACCATTAGTAATGAACTACAGCACCCACCATTAGTGATGAACTACAGCCCCCACCATTAGTGATGAACTACAACCCCCACCACTAGTGATGAACTACAGCCCCACGACTAGTGATGAACTACAGCCCCCACCATTAATGATGAACTACAGCCCCCTCCATTAGTGATGAACTACAGCCCCCACCATTAGTGATGAACTACAGCCCCCACCACTAGTAATGAACTACAGCCCCCACCATTAGTGATGAACTACAGCCCCCACCACTAGTAATGAACTACAGCCCCCACCACTAGTGATGAACTACAGCCCCCACCACTAGTAATGAACTACAGCCCCCACCACTAGTGATGAACTACAGCCCCCACCATTAGTAATGAACTACAGCCCCCACCATTAGTGATGAACTACAGCCCCCACCACTAGTGATGAACTACAGCCCCACCACTAGTGATGAACTACAGCCCCCACCACTAGTAATGAACTACAGCCCCCACCATTAGTGATGAACTACAGCCCCCACCATTAGTGATGAACTACAGCCCCCACCATTAGTGATGAACTACAGCCCCCACCATTAGTAATGAACTACAGCCCCCATCACTAGTGATGAACTACAGCCCCCACCATTAGTGATGAACTACAGCCCCCACCATTAGTGATGAACTACAGCCCCCACCATAAGTGATGAACTACAGCCCCCACCATTAGAGTGATGAACTACAGCCCCCACTATTAGTGATGAACTACAGCCCCCACCACTAGTGATGAACTACAGCCCCCACCATTAGTGATGAACTACAGCCCCCACCACTAGTAATAAACTACAGCCCCCACCATTAGTGATAAACTAAAGCCCCACCATTAGTGATGAACTACAGCCCCCACCATTAGTAATGAACTACAGCCCCCATCACTAGTGATGAACTACAGCCCCCACCATTAGTGATGAACTACAGCCCCCACCATTAGTAAAGAACTACAGCCCCCGCCACTAGTGAACTATAGCCCCCACTATTAGAGTGATGAACTACAGCCCCCACCACTAGCGATGAACTACAGCCCCCACCACTAGAGTGATGAACTACAGCCCCCACCATTAGAGTGATGAACTACAGCTCCCACCATTAGTGTTGAACTACAGCCCCCACCACTAGTGTTGAACTACAGCCCCCACCACTAGTGATGAACTACAGCCCCCACCATTAGAGTGATGAACTACAGCCCCCACCATTAGAGTGATGAACTACAGCCCCACCATTAGAGTGATGAACTACAGCCCCCACCATTAGTGATGAACTACAGCCCCCACCATTAGTGATGAACTACAGCCCCCACCATTAGTGATGAACTACAGCCCCACCATTAGTGATGAACTACAGCTCCCACCACTAGTAATGAACTACAGCTCCCACCACTAGTAATGAACTACAGCTCCCACCATTAGTGATGAACTACAGCCCCCACCATTAGTGATGAACTACAGCCCCCACCACTAGTGATGAACTACAGCCCTCACCATTAGAGTGATGAACTACAGCCCCCACCATTAGTGATGAACTACAGCCCCCACCACTAGTGATGAACTACAGCCCCCACCATTAGTGATGAACTACAGCCCCCATCACTAGTGATGAACTACAGCCCCCACCATTAGTGACGAACTACAGCCCCCACCATTAGTAAAGAACTACAGCCCCCGCCACTAGTGAACTATAGCCCCCACTATTAGAGTGATGAACTACAGCCCCCACCATTAGAGTGATGAACTACAGCCCCCACCACTAGAGTGATGAACTACAGCCCCCACCATTAGTAATGAACTACAGCTCCCACCACTAGTAATGAACTACAGCTCCCACCATTAGTGATGAACTACAGCCCCCACCATTAGTGATGAACTACAGCCCCCACCACTAGTGATGAACTACAGCCCTCACCATTAGAGTGATGAACTACAGCCCCCACCATTAGTGATGAACTACAGCCCCCACCACTAGTGATGAACTACAGCCCCCACCATTAGTGATGAACTACAGCCCCACCATTAGTGATGAACTACAGCTCCCACCACTAGTAATGAACTACAGCTCCCACCACTAGTAATGAACTACAGCTCCCACCATTAGTGATGAACTACAGCCCCCACCATTAGTGATGAACTACAGCCCCCACCATTAGTGATGAACTACAGCCCCCACCACTAGTGATGAACTACAGCCCTCACCATTAGAGTGATGAACTACAGCCCCCACCATTAGTGATGAACTACAGCCCCCACCACTAGTGATGAACTACAGCCCCCACCATTAGTGATGAACTACAGCCCCCATCACTAGTGATGAACTACAGCCCCCACCATTAGTGACGAACTACAGCCCCCACCATTAGTGATGAACTACAGCCCCCACCATTAGAGTAATGAACTACATCCCCCACCATTAGTAATGAACTACAGCCCCCACCACTAGTAATGAACTACAGCCCCCACCATTAGTGATGAACTACAGCCCCCACCATTAGTGACGAACTACAGCCCCCACCATTAGTGATGAACTACAGCCCCCACCATTAGAGTGATGAACTACAGCCCCCACCATTAGAGTGATGAACTACAGCCCCCACCACTAGTGATGAACTACAGCCCCCACCATTAGAGTGATGAACTACAGCCCCCACCATTAGAGTGATGAACTACAGCCCCCACCATTAGAGTGATGAACTACAGCCCCCACCATTAGTGATGAACTACAGCCCCCACCATTAGTGATGAACTACAGCCCCCACTACTAGTGATGAACTACAGCCCCCACCATTAGTGATGAACTACAGCCCCCACCACTAGTGATGAACTACAGCCCCCACCATTAGTGATGAACTACAGCCCCCACCATTAGAGTGATGAACTACAGCCCCCACCATTAGTGATGAACTACAGCCCCCACCATTAGTGATGAACTACAGCCCCCACTACTAGTGATGAACTACAGCCCCCACCATTAGTGATGAACTACAGCCCCCACCACTAGTGATGAACTACAGCCCCCACCATTAGTGATGAACTACAGCCCCCACCACTAGTGATGAACTACAGCCCCCACTACTAGTAATGAACTACAGCACCCACCATTAGTGATGAACTACAGCCCCCACCACTAGTGATGAACTACAGCCCCCACTACTAGTGATGAACTACAGCCCCCACCATTAGTGATGAACTACAGCCCCCACCACTAGTGATGAACTACAGCCCCCACCATTAGTGATGAACTACAGCTCCCACCATTAGAGTGATGAACTACAGCCCCCACCATTAGTGATGAACTACAGCCCCCACTACTAGTAATGAACTACAGCCCCCACCATTAGTGATGAACTACAGCCCCCACCACTAGTGATGAACTACAGCCCCCACCATTAGTGATGAACTACAGCCCCCACCATTAGAGTGATGAACTATAGCCCCCACCATTAGTAATGAACTACAGCCCCCACCATTAGAGTGATGAACTACAGCCCCCACCATTAGTGATGAACTACAGCCCCCACCATTAGTGATGAACTTCAGCCCCCACCACTAGTGATGAACTACAGCCCCCACCATTAGTGATGAACTACAGCCCCCACCACTAGTGATGAACTACAGCCCCCACCATTAGTGATGAACTACAGCCCCCACCACTAGTGATGAACTACAGCCCCCACCACTAGTGATGAACTACAGCCCCCACCATTAGTGATGAACTACAGCACCCACTACTAGTGATGAACTACAGCCCCCACCATTAGTGATGAACTACAGCACCCACCACTAGTGATGAACTACAGCCCCCACCATTAGTGATGAACTACAGCCCCCAGCACTAGTGATGAACTACAGCCCCCACCACTAGTGATGAACTACAGCCCCCACCATTAGTGATGAACTACAGCACCCACTACTAGTGATGAACTACAGTCCCCACCATTAGTGATGAACTACAGCCCCCACCATTAGTGATGAACTACAGCCCCCACCATTAGAGTGATGAACTACAGCCCCCACCATTAGAGTGATGAACTACAGCCCCCACCATTAGAGTGATGAACTACAGCCCCCACCACTAGTGATGAACTACAGCCCCCACCATTAGTGATGAACTACAGCCCCCACCATTAGAGTGATGAACTACAGCCCCCACCATTAGAGTGATGAACTACAGCCCCCACCATTAGTGATGAACTACAGCCCCCACCATTAGTGATGAACTACAGCCCCCACTACTAGTGATGAACTACAGCCCCCACCATTAGTGATGAACTACAGCCCCCACCACTAGTGATGAACTACAGCCCCCACCATTAGTGATGAACTACAGCCCCCACCACTAGTGATGAACTACAGCCCCCACTACTAGTGATGAACTACAGCCCCCACCATTAGTGATGAACTACAGCCCCCACCACTAGTGATGAACTACAGCCCCCACCATTAGTGATGAACTACAGCCCCCACCATTAGAGTGATGAACTACAGCCCCCACCATTAGTGATGAACTACAGCCCCCACCATTAGTGATGAACTACAGCCCCCACTACTAGTAATGAACTACAGCCCCCACCATTAGTGATGAACTACAGCCCCCACCACTAGTGATGAACTACAGCCCCCACCATTAGTGATGAACTACAGCCCCCACCATTAGAGTGATGAACTATAGCCCCCACCATTAGTAATGAACTACAGCCCCCACCATTAGAGTGATGAACTACAGCCCCCACCACTAGTGATGAACTACAGCCCCCACCATTAGTGATGAACTTCAGCCCCCACCACTAGTGATGAACTACAGCCCCCACCATTAGTGATGAACTACAGCCCCCACCACTAGTGATGAACTACAGCCCCCACCATTAGTGATGAACTACAGCCCCCACCACTAGTGATGAACTACAGCCCCCACCACTAGTGATGAACTACAGCCCCCACCATTAGTGATGAACTACAGCACCCACTACTAGTGATGAACTACAGCCCCCACCATTAGTGATGAACTACAGCACCCACCACTAGTGATGAACTACAGCCCCCACCATTAGTGATGAACTACAGCCCCCAGCACTAGTGATGAACTACAGCCCCCACCACTAGTGATGAACTACAGCCCCCACCATTAGTGATGAACTACAGCACCCACTACTAGTGATGAACTACAGTCCCCACCATTAGTGATGAACTACAGCCCCCACCATTAGTGATGAACTACAGCCCCCACCACTAATGATGAACTACAGCCCCCACCATTAGTAATGAACTACAGCACCCACCATTAGTGATGAACTACAGCCCCCACCATAGTGATGAACTACAGCCCCCACCATTAGTGATGAACTACAGCCCCACCACTAGTAATAAACTACAGCCCCCACCATTAGTAACAAGAGGCCCATGGGGCATGTATCACTCACCTGGTTTGATTTGACCAAATGTCAAAATAATGTTCATGTTCAATTCCTTTTTTTTGTCTACCTCAAACAATGCTATATATGGTTATAGTGTGGGGATCCCAACTGCTTGAAAGAAATTATGAAGTCCAGACTCTCTAAGTTTACAACATGCATTAATAACTTTATGACTAGTAGCGATTTAAAGGAAATACCATTATTTCCCCTATGGGGACCCACTCCTTTGGTCCCTTGGGGGTCATAGTCATCATTAATGCATAATCTGTTTTGCTTTCTCCAAGGACATTTCTGATCAAATTGAGGTCAAATCCATTCATAACTTAATGAATAGTAGCGATTTAAAGGAATTATCTCTATTTCCCCTATTGGGCCCCGCCCCTTTGGCCCCTTGGGGATCAGAGTCATCATTAATGCAAAATCTGTTTCATTTCCCGAGGGATGTTTCTGACCAAATTGGGTTCAATTCCATTCATAACTTTATGAATAGTAGCGATTTAAAGGCATTACCTCTATTTCCCCTATTGGGCCTTGCCCATTTGGCCCCTCAGGGGTCAGAGTCACCATTTATGCAAAATCTGTTCCCCTTCCCCCAAAGATGTTTCAGCCCCAACCATTAGTGATGAACTACAGCCCCCACCATTACAGTGATTAACTACAGGCCTATTAATCAATTTCACCAATAAAATATGAGATTTTGGCAACTTGAATATTGACAAGAACAATAATTGCCATATAATAATTGTTTTATTATCTCTGTACACATTACTTATCATTACACTGTACATACGTTTGTCAGTTATGACTATAAATGCTTTATATTGACATGTTAAGCAGACCTGGCATAACTACCAATACAAACTAAACCAAAAGTACAACACCAAACAGGTTGGAGAGTACATGCTGTCCCTGTTTTTGACTAGTGTGAAGAGCATCCAATTTGTAATTCATATCTCTATGAACTTCAAATAATAAGGATTCATACCCATCACTACACTTTCAGATCATAGCTCAATAAATCCATTTGATCAGCCAAGAAAACGTTTTTGATTTAACTGTAGGTACAAACTTGGTGAATTTTAGAACCGATTACAGCATTGGTGAATACATGTGTGAACATCAGCGCTGATAAACCACAGTCTTTAAACACTCAGTATATACAATCTAGCTGCCAGAGGGCAGATCATTCACAAGAGCGTCCAACTCCGTATGAATTTGTAAATTCAGTAGTGTCTGCAACATCCAACCTAGACATTATAAACTACACATGTTTTGGGACATAAACTGTTATGTAAACGAACATTTATATTTAGGGTTTCTCATTTTCAATCATAATACATTATACACTTCATAATGTAGTGTACAATAGTGATCTGTATTTTAATTAGATTGTGCGAAACAAATACCTAAATTATCCTTAAAAATTCAAACAGTAGAATTCATTACTAAGAGTGTCCTTATAAATTCAAACATGTGAATTAATTACTAAGGGGAGTTAACTCTACATGATACACGTGTTTGATGAGTTTTCCCCAAGTTGTCCGTTATAACTAGTATTATTCATAACATGTACTTCATCTCATTGTAAAGTGTTTTCACATCAGAACAAGTAACTCATCAAGTTTTGAAAGAAGTTACTAAACAAACATGATTTTAACCAAAGAAAAATCCTCTTGAAGAGTAAATGTGGAGAAAACCTCTAGGTTGGATTGCGGACACAAGCTGCCATCATACAAGTCTTAAAACAATGGTCATGCTTCATCCTTTATTCTACCATATCTCACGATTAACACTTAAAATCATATCACTTATATCATTTTCCTCACTATTCACAGTACTTTCACAGCTCAAATTCAAGACTCAAAAATAATTTTCAGAATACCTGTAGGATCATAAGACTGCAAGACAGTATATTTAAGTGTGGAACTCAAATTGTTTCCATTCTAAGTACTAAATTAGTAGTGAAACAATGATATATACATGACATATATGGTATATATTTATTAACGCATGCTGTTCCTGTATCTCATAATGTCAAAATTAAATTCATCTTCAAACAAAAAATGGTTCCATCTAACTAAAATTTAACCAAGTCCAAAAGGGTAACTTAAAAATATACTGTGTGTAAATAAATAGGGATTTAGTTAATTCTATAATGGGGTTATGTGCCTGGTTTAGTTAATTATAAGCTAGCACACACCAGAGAGGTCCAGGTATGTGTCTACCTGTTAAAGATCTAAAATGACAACAGCATCAAGGCCCATGTCATTAATTCATAAAGCACTAGAGTAAGAAGTAAAATACTTCGTATATAGATTTAATTTCAGACCAACATGTTACATGTAGATATATATTACAAAACTAATCAACAGACACTTAATATATACAACCTTAATATCCACAAGGACTGTCAAATTACTCAGGTGTTGAAATCTCCAAACATATACCAATAATGTATTTATTATTAGATAAATAGTGCATCAGTCAGCCATTTCACAACAATCATTCCCTTCACACTATAACAGGATAACAATATATCTAACCCCTCTCCCCAGCTAACTCTCCCTCACCAAGTATAATCACAAAGTGGAATTTAGTTGTGAACATCTTACTGTGCATGACTATTTACCGGTACATTCTCACATTTTGTACTTAAAATTGCATTTAACAAATAATTAGCAAATCAACAAATCATGTGATAATTATTCATATACAACAAAAGACATACACTTAGAATGTGAATCAATAGGTACACAAAGGTCAGTTGTGTAGGGTGCACAAAATTCACAAATCTACAGTATCCATAGTATACTTTTTACAGTCTTCTAAAACGGTCAACACTAGCATGCCTCTTGATTAACGGTCAACACTAGCATGCCTCTTGATTAAATAAGTACAATGATCTGTAAGCCTTGGTATAGCTTGACTTTCAGTGACTTCAGCCTACCGTGTCAAAAACATCACAATACTTGTATCACAGACACAGTCTTTAGCAAAACACTCCATGATGTCGTCCTAGATTAACAGTAACAACAGCTCAAAACAATAAAATATTGCTCGCCCTAAACAGTCTAAAACAAAATATAATGTACTACAGACATAGGCACTAGAATTTTGTACACTACTATTTTATGAAAATGCAAGTAATTTGTTTTTATCTCAGGTACAACTACCCCCTCCCCAGACAATTTGCAAGTTTACCCCCACCCCAGACATTACAATTTTGTCTTTGGCCTTTATCTACTACCGGTATACATGTATATGTCCATATACTCATAACAGACACTGAATAACCAATACTTTTTTTCAAAACGTTCCCCATTTTATTTTATTACAAATATTAATTCAATATGATATACCAATTTTACAATAAAACCAGTATGTCATCTGTAACATGATGAGTAAAACGTTTGTAAACGTTACCTTTTATTGATTATAGACTTTTTACTGTGCATGTGTCGAGAAGGTTTCCCGATATCCTAAATTATACTGCCAGATGCGCTCACCATCACATCAGTATTGGTTTGGTTTATTTTGTTTAACGTCCTTTTAACAGCCAGGGTCATCACATCAGTATATAATTGACTAGGTTATATGATTAGAACTTACAATAAATTCTTAGTCACTGAGAATTATCTTTCAAAATTTCAATTGTTTAATTGCTTAAGAAATTTCTTTAACTTGGTGTGTGATCACACTTGATTTCTGGCAGCAGGCAGAAATAAAACAAAATCTGTCTGTTGGAATCTCTATAGGTACAGATTTACACATACGTCTGTTGCTATGTCCTATTTCTGATCCTTTCCATCAACTACTAATTCAGTTTGCATCAAAAATTCCAACAAAGACAGTCCATGTTTAAAAGTTATTTCGATGAATACATCCTAGTATGAACTTATACAGTTGTTAACTCTAGTTTTTCTAGGTCATCGGCTTCATGCTCAGTTTTTACAATCATTTATTTCTATACCTAGAGACTAGATAAAACCTATAAAAACAGTTCTATAGAGCAATTCAGTTCCCCTTTGTTAACCACTTCAGACCATCAAGGTCAAAATGTCATAGCTATGTCCAGATGTGTTGGGTTGATGATGAGACTAGTTCCTAAAGTTCCAGTCGTTGTTCTGGAACCTCTCCCAAATGGTAACCATGGTATCCAGTCTGGTAGCTTGATCGGTATGATAGTTACCGTGCCAATGTCGTAATCAGATTTGCACACATCTCAAAGAATTCAAGAGTTACATGACATTTAGGCATCTCATCATCTGTCTCCATCTTCTCATCTGTAGAAAACAAAAATAATTTCATATAAACTCCTACTAGATACAACCTATGTCAGCATTTTATAGAAATGAAGTACATGTAGACTAGTATGATAAAATAACTAAACAATGTTGTGATAAAGGGTGAAGTCTCAATATTCAATCAATAATTAGCAGGTGACATTCAATAGTATTTCACCTGCTGTAAAATGAATACCTATTTTGTAAATATTAGTTAGCATATATGTCAAGTTCTAGTATCTTACTGACCAATACCTTTAAACATATACATAAGTTAAAAGTGATATTTGATCTGGAACCGTGTATACTACTACTAAACACAATTGAAAATGTCTCCAGATATCCCTATGTCTTATATATATATATATGTATATATTTTTAATCTATTTGCACATATCAATCTTAAATTAATCAGTATCTTACTATGGTACATGTAATTGTTCATCAACTGAGCATGATGTTAACTGCTGAAAAAGCAAATATTTCTTCATACAATTGAAAATTCCAGTACAAAATATTCTGGTAAACTAGTAGCAAGCATAAATAAAAGCATGCAAAGGATGAAGCAAAGAACTGTCTATAAGAGGTGAATAAGCCAGCAGCTTGTACCAAGGTATGTTGACTTTTTATACAAGTCAAAGGATGGTATAGAAATTAAAGGAAAATGCTAGGACAGGATCCAAGACCACCATATAATGAAACCTGTTGATAAAGACCACCATATAATGAAAACCTGTTGATAAAGACCATAATATAATAAAACCTGTTGATAAAGACCATAATATAATAAAAACCTGTTGATAAAGACCATTTGTTTTCGTTACCAATATATTAGGATTCATAGTAATTGAACCTCTATAAAGTCCATATTTCTCTGCTCATTTGAGTGGACTTTATATACAGGTTCAACTGAATATGAACCTCTATAATGACTATGTGCCTGTTAAGTCCACATTTCTCTTGAGAGGACTTTATAGACAGGTTTGACGTTATGTCGTCTTCTAGTAATTACTCCATCAGCCCAGCCTACTTTTTGTAGATAATGGTTTAAGTAAACTTGAATGAAACCCACAAAAATCACATTGTGTATAGAACTTGATGACATTATGAATTGAATATGAATGGAAATTTGCTAAGGGGTTAATCAGACACTTGTACACATGTTTTATTTTAAACCTTAACCATTAACCAACAAAACATGGTGTTAAACTGAAGTGAAACTAAGTGTAAAGTCTAACCAATACCAGCAAATCCTGTCACAACATTGACATTCTCATGTATACCCTATCCTACAGTATGATGGAATTCAAAAAGCCTTTCAGGTGTTTTACTGATCAAGAGAGTCCCACATATAGGACATCTTGGTTTATACGGGAGAGAAGGGGAAGGGGAGAGGGTAGAGGGGAAGAGGGTGGAAGGGGAGATGGTGGAAGGGAGAGGGTGGAGGGAGAGGGTGGAGGGGGAGAGGAGGGTGGAGGGGAGAGGGTGGAAGGGAATTCGAAGAGGGTGGAAGAGGAGAGGGTGGAGGGAGAGGGGTGGATGGGAGAGGGTAAAGGGGGAGAGGGTAGAGGGGGAGAGGATGGGGGGGAGGGGGGGGGGGGAGAGGGTGGAGGGGAGAGGGGGGGGGGGAGGGGTGGAGGGGGAGAGGAGGGTGGAGGGGGAAGGTGGAAAGGGAATGAGAGAGGGTGGAAGGGAGAGGGGAGAGGAGAGGGATGAGGGGGAGAGGGTGGATGGGAGAGGGTAAAGGGGGAGAGGGTGGAAGGGGAGAGGGTGGAGGGGAGGGGTGGAGGGGGAGAGGGGGAGGGGAGAGGAGGGTGGAGGGGGAGAGGGTGGAGGGGGGAGGGAGAGGGTCGAGGGAGGAGGGTGGAAAGGGAGAGGGTAAAGGGGGGATTGAGGGAGGCGTGGAGGGAGAGGGTGGAGGGGGAGAGGGTGGAGGGGGAGAGGAAAGAGGGTGGAAGAGGAGGGGTGGAGGGGGAAGGGAGGGTGGAATGGCGAGGGTGGAAAGGAGAGGTGGAAGGAATCGATAGGTGGAAGAGGAGAGGTGGGGGAGAGAGGGGAGGGAGAGGGTGGAAGGGAGAGAGAGGGGGGAAGGGAAGAGGGTGGAAGGGAGAGGGTGGAGGGGAGAGGGTGGAAGGGAAGAGGGTGGAAGAGGAGAGGGTGGGAGGGGGGAGGGGGGGGGGGGGAGGGGGGAGGGGAGGGGGGGGGGGGGGGGGGGGGAGGGGGGGGGGAGGGGAGGGGGGGGGGGGGGGAGGGGGGGGGGGGGGGGGGGGGGGGGGGAGGGAGGGGGGGGGGGGGGGGAGGGGGGGGGGGGGGGGGGGAGGGGGGGGGGGGGGGGGGGGGAGGGGGGGGGGGGAGGGGGGGGGGAGGGGGGGAGGGGGGGGGGAGGGAGGGGGGGGGGGGGGGGGGGGGGGGGGGGGAGGGAGGGGGGGGGGGGGGGGGGGAGGGGGGGGGGGGGGGAGGGGGGGGGGGAAGGGGGGGGGGGGGGGGGGGGGGGGAGGGGGGGGGGAGGGGGGGAGGGGGGGGGGGAGGGGGGGGGGGGGAGGGGGGGGGGGGGGGGGGGGGGGGGGGAGGAGGGGGGGGGGGGGGGGGGGGGGGGGGGGGGGGGGGGAGGGGGGGGGGGGGGGGGGAAGGGGAGAGGGTGGAGGGGAGAGAGGGTGGATGGGAGAGGTAAGGGGGAGAGGGTGGAGGGTGAGAGGAGGGGGAAGGGGAGAGGGTGGAAGGGAGAGGGTGGAGGGGAGATGGTGGAGTGGGAGAGGAGGGTGGAAGGGGAGAGGGTGGAGGGGGAGAGGGTGGATGGGAGAGGGTAAAGGGGGAGAGGGTGGAGGGTGAGAGAGGGTGGAAGGGGAGAGGGTGGAGGGGGTGATCCCAGTAGTTCAACAGCAGCTGAATAAGTATTCATGAGATATATGTAATTACATTCCTTTAAGTTAATGATTTTCACTGTAAATGAAGATATGTTTTAGCTTACAGCACTGTAAACATATGGTCTGCTGTATTTATTTGTGATTACATGTACCAGGACATTTTGTGCTGTGTAGTTAAGGTGATATGATTCCGCTCTACTGGTGGATAATGTTAGCGACAAGCTATAGATGTGATGACCAATCTCTAAATTGTTAGTGTAATGGAAACTTACCAGGCATGAACAAGACATTGTCTGATGAGTAATCTGAAATAGTCACACACATTACCGTGACAACCAGGATGATGTTTAATATCAACCTTCACCAATACACTAGTCTACTGTGTTGAAAGCATGAAAAAAAAGATGATCTGTTAATTTAACAAGTGCAATCAATGATTGCGAAGCTCACCAGCAGCAGCAATCACACTATGCAAACACTATGAATTCATTTTTTATGTAGGTATAAGTATGTCATTTTGAAATTTTACGTCACATAATATCACTCGTAGACCTCTAATGGATGTATAAACCAAATAATAAGGGTGTGGACTAACAAGCTTTCCAAAAACTTACCCAAAAATCTTTACAGTGGGTTTTGGTGCCAAAAAAGTTTAGTCCACAAAATAGTAAAATTCGAAAAAAATCGATTTTTTTTTTCTGCAAGATTTTGCCATAGCATCACTCCTAGACCTCTAATAAATGTTTTAACCAAAATTTGAAGGTTGTGGACGTGGACGCTGGGAGTACAGCATTAGGTCACGGTTACTTGTAACCGGTGAAAGTAAACATAAATAGGTCCTACATCTGTGGGAACAACACTGACTTTACACTACGGCCATTTCTAATCTCAGCTGGAGACACGAGCACACTGTGCTGGTCGACCTGTTTATAATCAGAGGGGACACAGAAAGTCAAGAATATATCAATGGCTCTGTTATGTGTCCTAATAGTGAATCTGAATACAGGAGGCAAAGACCGTCTTGTCATTTAATTTCCTTCATTGCTGTAACAAAGCATTTAACAGTAGGATAAACAAAACTAGACCTGGCTCTTTGATTTGATGACCTTGACCTTTCTTCAGCCAACTTTTTTGTTTGATTTTAACCTATTTTCATTCTGGTGGAGACACAAGCTTTGACCTTGACCTCTGATCTGGTGATCTGTTGTGATTTGACTTGTTCCTGACATCAACAGTCAGTTGACTTATTGTTTGATTCTGACTAACTTTCTTCATATATACCACTTCAGAGATACAGATACATGTTGGCAATGACCTTATTTGACCTTGAACTTTACAATTGTTAAGTTGACTTCCTGTCTGTCAAGTAACTTTTCTTCATAAATACTAACATAACAGAATGTTCCCACAAAGTGTTATCATAATAAAATACAAGACACAAATTTTGACCAAGACTTCAGAACTGATGTAAGTATTTTAAAATATCAGCTATCTTCAGAAAGTTCAACTGACACAGAAAGACCCCAATGCACTATATCAATTTTGCTGGCCCAGATGGAAGTGTGCCAAATGTCTTATACTGTAAGAGGAAAGGCAGTATCCTAAACCATGTGGTCAGACAATAACTCGACTTTTCTCATCCGATCAAGAATTCTGTATTCTGAGAAATTCTCCGGAAAAAAGCTGACAGATGATTACTAAAGGACATCGATATCCACATCTTTGATGCAGATGGAAGATGAAAGTCGCACCATTGTAAAAGCTCATATGAACTAAGTTCAAAATGAAATAAATTTTCAATCTTGAAAAAAATCATGCTGCATATCATAAGTAACAGGTAGTAAGTATATGATAATAAATGATAAATGAAGATCAGATCTTGACGAAATTTTCAATAGTAACTTGTAAATTTGTAAATGATAAAGAAAAGGTGAGACCGAGAAGTTGCTGTTAGTAGGCTGTCTATGATAACCTAGCCTTACCAGCGTAAAAGCATCTCTCTCAGACTTATTTTCTGTTAGTCTCTGATCTCCTAACATATCACTAACAAATCTCTTCTGTTAGTCTCTGATCTCCTAACATATCACTAACAAATCTCTTCTGTTAGTCTCTGATCTCCTAACATATCACTAACAAATCTCTTCTGTTAGTCTCTGATCTCCTAACATATCACTAACAAATCTCTTCTGTTAGTCTCTGATCTCCTAACATATCACTAACAAATCTCTTCTGTTAGTCTCTGATCTCCTAACATATCACTAACAAATCTCTTCTGTTAGTCTCTGATCTCCTAACATATCACTAACAAATCTCTTCTGTTAGTCTCTGATCTCCTAACATATCACTAACAAATCTCTTCTGTTAGTCTCTGATCTCCTAACATATCACTAACAAATCTCTTCTGTTAGTCTCTGATCTCCTAACATATCACTAACAAATCTCTTCTGTTAGTCTCTGATCTCCTAACATATCACTAACAAATCTCTTCTGTTAGTCTTCTGATCTCCTAACATATCACTAACAAATCTCTTCTGTTAGTCTCTGATCTCCTAACATATCACTAACAAATCTCTTCTGTTAGTCTCTGATCTCCTAACATATCACTAACAAATCTCTTCTGTTAGTCTCTGATCTCCTAACATATCACTAACAAATCTCTTGTTAGTCTCTGATCTCCTAACATATCACTAACAAATCTCTTCTGTTAGTCTCTGATCTCCTAACATATCACTAACAAATCTCTTCTGTTAGTCTCTGATCTCCTAACATATCACTAACAAATCTCTTCTGTTAGTCTCTGATCTCCTAACATATCACTAACAAATCTCTTCTGTTAGTCTCTGATCTCCTAACATATCACTAACAAATCTCTTCTGTTAGTCTCTGATCTCCTAACATATCACTAACAAATCTCTTGTGTTAGTCTCTGATCTCCTAACATATCACTAACAAATCTCTTCTGTTAGTCTCTGATCTCCTAACATATCACTAACAAATCTCTTCTGTTAGTCTCTGATCTCCTAACATATCACTAACAAATCTCTTGTGTTAGTCTCTGATCTCCTAACATATCACTAACAAATCTCTTGTGTTAGTCTCTGATCTCCTAACATATCACTAACAAATCTCTTGTGTTAGTCTCTGATCTCCTAACATATCACTAACAAATCTCTTCTGTTAGTCTCTGATCTCCTAACATATCACTAACAAATCTCTTGTGTTAGTCTCTGATCTCCTAACATATCACTAACAAATCTCTTGTGTTAGTCTCTGATCTCCTAACATATCACTAACAAATCTCTTCTGTTAGTCTCTGATCTCCTAACATATCACTAACAAATCTCTTCTGTTAGTCTCTGATCTCCTAACATATCACTAACAAATCTCTTCTGTTAGTCTCTGATCTAACATATCACTAACAAATCTCTTCTGTTAGTCTCTGATCTCCTAACATATCACTAACAAATCTCTTTTGTTAGTCTCTGATCTCCTAACATATCACTAACAAATCTCTTCAGTTAGTCTCTGATCTCCTAACATATCACTAACAAATCTCTTCTGTTAGTCTCTGATCTCCTAACATATCACTAACAAATCTCTTCTGTTAGTCTCTGATCTCCTAACATATCACTAACAAATCTCTTCTGTTAGTCTCTGATCTCCTAACATATCACTAACAAATCTCTTCTGTTAGTCTTTGATCTCCTAACATATCACTAACAAATCTCTTCTGTTAGTCTCTGATCTCCTAACATATCACTAACAAATCTCTTCTGTTAGTCTCTGATCTCCTAACATATCACTAACAAATCTCTTCTGTTAGTCTCTGATCTCCTAACATATCACTAACAAATCTCTTGTTAGTCTCTGATCTCCTAACATATCACTAACAAATCTCTTCTGTTAGTCTCTGATCTCCTAACATATCACTAACAAATCTCTTCTGTTAGTCTCTGATCTCCTAACATATCACTAACAAATCTCTTCTGTTAGTCTCTGATCTCCTAACATATCACTAACAAATCTCTTCTGTTAGTCTCTGATCTCCTAACATATCACTAACAAATCTCTTCTGTTAGTCTCTGATCTCCTAACATATCACTAACAAATCTCTTCTGTTAGTCTCTGATCTCCTAACATATCACTAACAAATCTCTTCTGTTAGTCTCTGATCTAACATATCACTAACAAATCTCTTGTTAGTCTGTGATCTCCTAACATATCACTAACAAATCTCTTCTGTTAGTCTCTGATCTCCTAACATATCACTAACAAATCTCTTCTGTTAGTCTCTGATCTCCTAACATATCACTAACAAATCTCTTCTGTTAGTCTCTGATCTCCTAACATATCACTAACAAATCTCTTCTGTTAGTCTCTGATCTCCTAACATATCACTAACAAATCTCTTCTGTTAGTCTTTGATCTCCTAACATATCACTAACAAATCTCTTCTGTTAGTCTCTGATCTCCTAACATATCACTAACAAATCTCTTCTGTTAGTCTCTGATCTCCTAACATATCACTAACAAATCTCTTCTGTTAGTCTCTGATCTCCTAACATATCACTAACAAATCTCTTCTGTTAGTCTCTGATCTCCTAACATATCACTAACAAATCTCTTCTGTTAGTCTCTGATCTCCTAACATATCACTAACAATCTCTACCATCATCCTCTTACCCAGTCACACTCAATTTTCACCACATCATTAGATTTCAACAAAGAAGATGTATGCAATAGTGTATTAAACATTAATGTAATAGAAAACTATCTATGTGATTCTATGTACAATATATAAAATTTGAATGAGTGCAATTTTAACATAATTCAGAGCCTTAAGAGTCAAAACTGTAATAAACAAAATAATTGCTATTAAATATATTTACAGTTAGTACAACATTTCATATCATGAAGAGATATTTCAAACTTCTAATTAAAGAATAACACAACATCACATTGAAATGCATTAGAACACTATATGAGTACAAAATAGCTTTCACAGCAATGAAATCAGGCATAAATGAGATCACTAAACACAGTTTACATTGATGGTACTATATAACAATATCATTACACACAATAGAAATCATACAGCAGGCTAATAGGAGTCACAACAACAAACTAAAGTTGTGTAGAGTAAGATTGTAGCACTGAGCACTGCACTGTCATTGTTCGGTACACTGGATTTACTGAGGTAAATGACCAATAGATATACTAATGTTGCCATGGATACCTACCATGAAATGACCGAGCTTTACTATTTTGTTTTAACTATGAAATTTATGCAAGTTAATTAAAAGCAGTGCATCTATGCTGGGTGTAGAATACACTGAAGTTTCTAGGAGAGCCCTGCTAGTTCTATCCAAGTTAGCAGTGATATCAATATGTGCCATAGAACAGTACCACAGTCAGTTTAACAGTTAGACAACTAGATCTGGCCAGGTCTGGCTTGGTCAGCATAAAACTCTCCATGTCAAAACTACATTTCCATTACAGAGTACTTACTGCAGAACACTTTGATTCAATATTATAATACTTTAAATTTGCACATGTCACAAGCTTTAAGCTGACAATGCCTTCATTCTGACCCAGATCTCCTGTTAGAATTATCAGTGTCACTCACCCAGGTCGGACAGGGAAGACGGCGGTGAGCCGGACATACTACGACCCATGGAGTCGGACAGGGAGTTGGCAGGGGACGGCTCTGATATATCTACCAAACTCAGGCTCTTGAAGTCGAGTAGAAAGCTCTTCTGGTCTACTTGGTACAGCTGTAGGTTCATCTTACTCTGTCAACACCAGGCAAAGTAACATATATACACGACCCATTGTAACATATATACACGACCCAATGTAACATATATACACGACCCATTGTAACATATATACACGACCCATTGTAACATATATACACGACCCAATGTAACATATATACACGACCCAATGTAACATATATACACGACCCATTGTAACATATATACACGACCCATTGTAACATATATACACGGCCCAATGTAACATATATACACGACTCATTGTAACATATATACACTACCCAATGTAACATATATACACGACCCAATGTAACATATATACACGACCCAATGTAACATATATACATGGCCCAATGTAACATATATACAGACTACATGGATTTATATATGTCATCTTATATTTCATTAATTCATCTGTCGACAATCTGGGACTGACATGTACATCAAGATTTACAGAAGTGTTGATGTTATAATCTCAATATGCTTTTCTGGATGTATATTATACACTATTGGTATCAGCGTTAAAAACATATACAGTGGAACTTCGTTAACTCGAAGTCGACGGGACCACGAAAAAACTTCGAGTTATCAGAGTGTTCGAATTAAGCGAGTTATCGTTTTTGGTGAAAAGTTTGGTCAATATTTGTCAACATTATATAATCATTATAACTTCGCTCGGTCGCTCATCAGTTTAGTGTGAAGACTGGTCAATACATGTAAATATATATGTAATGTTTCGTTATGTCACTTGTAATTTGGTGTAGTTTTGCCGATATACAGTCACGATAAAGTTTCTTTCACTTAGTCACTTCAATAACGATCTGATGTGCAAGTCATGTTTGCAAAAGGTAAACGATAAAACGGAATTCGACAAAATAACAAGTTATTAATGTCAAAACAAATAACCGTTTAAGTTTAACACAGATTGCATACAAAACGTAACAGAACCATTATCTTTTATTGGACATATATAAAATACTGTTTGATCGGCCTACTTACTTTTTATTGATAACCACGCCATTTCCATGTGTATTAGCACCGGAAGTTGGGCTGCACATGTGCGTATAAAATGTTACTGTAACTGAGTTGGCGTTTTATCCGATTTAATAGACAGCACTGACCGTTACTGTTGTACTCTGAACACCTCGGCAGTAATTACGCTATTGTTTCAGCAGTTTAAAGATTTAATAGGCGCCGGTGACTGTGTCATTTCTACACCTGTAAAAACATCAGCCGGGTAGATCTACCGGTGTGTCAGAGATTAGTTCCGCTTGAGCGAACGGGTAGATGAGTTGTTGACTATCGTATGTACTGATATCGGCGACCGCCTTGGGAAATTACCTGATGTAAGTAAAGCAGTACTTTTTATCACCAAGACTTGTTGTTATAAGATTCAACCGACAATTTCTTTTATGAATTTATGAAACACTTATAATAGCATGTAGGTTAGTAGTGCCAATATGTTCAGTATTACAAACGGAATTTAGCTCTTAAAAAATGTCGGCGTTTGCCACCGATCGACGAAAATTATACTTTGAGTTATTCGAACATTTCAAGTAGGATTTTTATTGTTGGGACCAAATTTTTACTTCGTATTATCCGAGTTTTTCGAGTTATTCGAATTCGAATTTTCCGAGTTTTTTTTACTAAGATAAAGAGAGAATTCGGCCGGGACCGACGATGTACTTCGAGTTAAGCGGGGTATTCGAGTTATCCGAGTTCGAGTTAACGAAGTTCCACTGTATACTATTGGTATCAGCGTTAAAAACAATGTACAATGTATCCACACTTATAATAAATAATATAGAATATTTTAGATGTCTACACATACATATCTGCCTGAGCCGGGATTCTTCCTCCTAACTTTGACATGGTATGGGTTTACAGTCTTCCATTCCTGAGTAAAGAAATATGAATAAAGAAAGACAAATTGTTAACAATATTCAAGATGATAAGCATACAAGATCTACATGACTGTTCCTGGAGAACGTGTATAGGGTAGGGGATAAGGCACTTGAAGAAATTACATGTGGTGGGGTGGATTCAAATCAAAATAAAATCTATGGGTTGGTGGGGTTTGAAATAGATTGATTCTGTTGTTGGGTGTATGTGATGTGTTTGTACCATTTTTTATATTAAATTTGCATCTAGGGTACCCTTCACAAAAAAGTGGATATGTTGGAGGGTCATCAACATTTTAATAGGTGGCCGAGTGGTTCAGGTGTACCGACACTTGTACACTAGCCTTCCACCACTGGGTTGCGAGTTCGAAACCTACGTGGGGCAGTTGCCAGGTACTGACCATGTAGGCCGGTGGTTTTTCTCCAGGTACTCCGGCTTTCCTCCACCTCCAAAACCTGGCACGTCCTTAAATGACCCTGGCTGTTAATAGGATGTTAAACAAAAACAAACCAAAACAAACCAAGGGTCCCTTAATTTCAAAGTGCCTTCCCCTTTTCTCATATATGTTTTCCTGGAACAGCCAACACCAAGTATGAAACAGAGTTACACAAAATATACCTGTTACGGATACAAAAATACACAGTTTTTAGTTCGATATAAGGACAACATGAGGATGGCCACATAGACATAATCCCCACCCCTTTTAGTGGTCAAATGTGGCACTGTCCCTTTATCCTTGACCAATGACCAGAATGTTGCCATACAACAGTACAAATTAAATAAGCCGTAGGTTTCACAAAATATCTTAGATTAAAGTAAATACATTATACAGACACAATAAAATTAACACTAATGAAATCCTGACTTACATAGTCCAATGTCTTCATGGCCCGGAATACCTCATGCATGATGTCCTGAGGTTTACTCTGAGATCTAATACCTGGATGGAGAAACAGTAAACATAAGGCATCAATACATGGCAGCCATACAGGATTAACGTTTTGTGTCTATACACACAGGATATTTAAGAGTATGACAGCCAACACTTATTGCTTATGAGACTTGATTCCATTTCCATCAATATTCCTTAATTTATAGGAAATTGTTACATAATTTAAGGAATCTTCCATAAAGAGTTCTTCCTTAAATCCAGCATTACTAAAATCTTATAAACGTTGATGAAACAAGGCCTAGAATGTTAAAAACTCCTACATCTCCGATAAAAAGTTATTATGATTGATTGAAAAAAAAAAACATACTTTACTACTATCCTCCAAAAGTTTGAGTTTCTCATGATATCTTTTGAATTTAAAGTGGATATTAAATAATTAATTTCATTTAACCCCGAAGAAATCCTGATGTGATCTCCCTCTATATTGTTTAGTTTTACTTTAAGAGAGTACCAAGAGGGGAGATAACTTACCTCTATATTGTGTAGTTTTACTTTAAGAGGGTACCAAGAGGGGAGATAACTTACCTCTATATTGTGTAGTTTTACTTTAAGAGCGTACCAAGAGGGGAGATAACTTACCTCTATATTGTGTAGTTTTACCTTAAGAGAGTACAAAGAGGGGAGATAACTTACCTCTATATTGTGTAGTTTTACTTTCAGAGGGTACCAAGAGGGGAGATAACTTACCTCTATATTGTGTAGTTTTACTTTAAGAGAGTACCAAGAGGGGGGATAACTTACCTCTATATTGTGTAGTTTTACTTTAAGAGAGTACCAAGAGGGGGGATAACTTACCTCTATATTGTTAGTTTACTTAAGAGAGTACCAAGAGGGGGGATAACTTACCTATATATTGTTGTAGGTTTTACTTAAGAGGAGTACCAAGAGGGGAGATTAACATTACCTCTATATTGTGTAGTTTACTTAAAGAGAGTACCAAGAGGGAGATAACTTACCTCTATATTGTGTAGTTTTTACTTAAGAGAGTACCAAGAGGGGGGATAACTTACCTCTATATTATGTCGTTTTACTTAAAGAGAGTACCAAGAGGGGAGAGATAACTACCTCTATATTGTGTAGTTTTACTTAAGAGCGTTACCAAGAGGGGGATGATTAACTTACCTCTATATTGTTGTTAGTTTTACTTAAAGAGAGTACCAGAGGGGAGGCTAACTTACCTCTATATTGTTGTAGTTTTACTTTAATAGAGAGTACCAAGCGGGGAGATAACTTACCTCTATATTGTGTAGTTTTACTTTAAGAGAGTACCAAGAGGGGAGATAACTTACCTCTATATTGTGTAGTTTTACTTTAAGAGAGTACCAAGAGGGGAGATAACTTACCTCTATATTGTGTAGTTTTACTTAAAGAGAGTACCAAGAGGGGAGATAACTTACCTCTATATTGTGTAGTTTTACTTTAAGAGAGTACCAAGAGGGGAGATAACTTACCTCTATATTGTGTAGTTTTACTTAAAGAGAGTACCAAGAGGGGAGATAACTTACCTCTATATTGTGTAGTTTTACTTAAAGAGAGTACCAAGAGGGGAGATAACTTACCTAGATGCCACTTAGCCTTCTTTGAAGGAGTAAGTCCTTTGTTTGTTGTTGCAAGCAATGGTTCCAATGTGTGACTTGTACTTTTCATCTCTACAACACATAATATATAATGTTAGTATTACACTTAAGTACATTTGAACAGATACATGTTACACTGAACATTGAACAGACACATGTTATCTTGAACCTTGGCCAGACACATTACGTTAAATATTGAAGAGATTTCTTCAAGACTAATATCCTTGTATAATGATCTTATATTTGCATGAAATGTGTTGACCTTTTCTTTTAGGAAAAAACATCAACAAAATTAAGCAAACTTTTCTTTCAAATATTACAGAATTGCAACCTCCATTTTGCTGATGAGATACATGAAGTTCACACGTTTTATATTCCAAGGTTTATCTTATGTTTATCTATATATATCTGCTCTTTGAAATCTGACATATTACGGAGAATTCATACCTGGCATCCTTTCTGGGTGTGGTTTCAGAGGACTGGTAGCCTGTAACAGAATAGTGTATATAATTATCTATCTACTGGTAGCCTGTAACAGAATAGTGTACATAATTATCTATCTAATAAGGGCAGTTTGCTCAGACACAAGATGCAACACACTTTTTTTTGCGTTTTGCTTTTTTCTTCTGTTTTTTTTCTCACTTTTACGTGAGTATAATTATTGCCATTTGATGTGTACTCTGTAATGATATGGAATTATATCAATTTATGAATTAGAAAATCCAGACAGCGATAGATTTACACATTCAAGATAAATAAATGTACATGATATTGTACAATGTAGTTTCAACATTTTTTTTTATCCTGGATAGGATATAACTACATTAATCAGAATCTATAAATAATACGGAGGCTGTAGCATTGCTTAAGCTTCTTCATCATTCAGTGGTAGCTAAATTCACACCTCTATCTAATGTTCCAATACATAAACTGTTGATAGTCTATATACCATACCGGAAGGCAACCAACCCAAAATACAGAGTACCAGCAGTCTGTGGGCTCTTTTGCTCAAGCATAGAGTCTAGATATAATTAGCTATAGCTTGTTTCCCAGCCACATTGCAAATGATTATGCAGATTTCAAATCTATTAAATGATTAAATCTTATAAAACTGTAGTGTGATAACGTAGTTACTATATCAGATACATTCAATGTAGAAGGTTTATGGCCATCCATATTGTATGGTGTGATAAAGTACAACTATAATGTCTGTAGCATGTTGCCACCCATATCCAGTACAGTGCCTTTATATATAATTAAGGCACCAGTTACTGAATCAGATACACCTCCCTAAAACAATTGCTAATATTTTTATTAAAATCACTAATTGAATACCAGTATTACAAATCTGTACCCCAATTCAACAGTGTACGTTTGTACAGCTGTAAATATCTTCAAACTTTCTTCAATACACAAAATATATACATCAAAAAAGAAGTTTACACGACAATTAATACTGATTTATATACACCACAAGTAGAATATGTTTATTGTCATGACAACAATACATGCAAAAATTTAAATAATTTTTTAATTGAATTCAAATATTTTTCTTCTATAACATCTGCATGTTTTCATCATTCTATTTTTCTATCAATATTCTTTTTGAACTATTTACCTCAGCTTTTTACAAGTCAATACACATAAAAAGTCCTTTCCATTACTACTTTACACTCTGATTTATGTTGTCATTATCAAAAGCATAAAGTGTAAATCCTGAGAATATGTACAAACATTTAAAAAAAAGGTCTACATAAATAAGACTTAATGAAATCAATGTGAAAAGCATTAAACAAATTCTAGAAGTATTAATTACAAGAGGCCTATGGGCCTTAACAGTCACCTGAGTTTTGAAGTATTTCTGTCAATTTGACCCTTTTTGACCCTGCCCATCAGCCCCTGGGGGTCAGTCAGGACCCACTAAACTGCCTTCTAAAACTGCTAATTCTAACCAAAAGAAATGCTACAAAGGATGGTCAAAAATGTGATTTACTTATATAAACTATAGTTAAGCTTACCTCCTCCCCAGACGCAAACATGAGACCCCAGGGTCATGAAATTCACAATTTGGCAAAGCACCTTATGACCCTTCCATCTATTAAGAGTATTTGATTCTACCTTATTTGGATTTTGTGAAGATGATTTTGGACCCCTTTTGGCCCTGCCCTTCAGTCCCCTTTGGGGTGGGGACCATATAATTCACAATTTTGGTCGACCTCTGGCCATGGAAGGTTTCTGCAAAATTTCAATAAAATTTGTTCAGGGATTTCTGAGAAGAAGTCGAAAATGATAATTGTTTACGATGGACAACGGCAGACAAAAGGCGATCGCAATAGGTCAACTAAGACTTCGTCTCTGATGACCAAAAAATCAAAATAATATCAAAATTGATCAATGTGCCTAGTATGTTTTACTACTTCACTCAGGTGACAAACTGAATTCACATGCTGCTTTCTGCACCAAAATTCTACTCTAAACCATCTTAGAATTTCATCATGACAACCTGCACATAGACACATCCTCTGGCCCCCACAACATAGACACATCCTCTGGCCCCAACAACATAGACACATCCTCTGGCCCCCACAACATAGACACATCCTCTGGCCCCCACAACATAGACACATCCTCTGGCCCCCACAACATAGACACATCCTCTGGCCCCAACAACATAGACACATCCTCTGGTCCCCACAACATAGACACATCCTCTGGTCCCCACAACATAGACACATCCTCTGGCCCCCACAACATAGACACATCCTCTGGTCCCCACAACATAGACACATCCTCTGGCCCCCACAACATAGACACATCCTCTGGTCCCCACAACATAGACACATCCTCTGGCCCCCACAACATAGACACATCCTCTGGTCCCCACAACATAGACACATCCTCTGGTCCCCACAACATAGACACATCCTCTGGCCCCTACAACATAGACACATCCTCTGGTACCCACAACATAAACACATCCTCTGGTCCCCACAACATAGACACATCCTCTGGTCCCCACAACATAAACACATCCTCTGGTCCCCACAACATAGACACATCCTCTGACCCCCACAACATAGACACATCCTCTGGTCCTCACAACATAGACACATCCTCTGGTCCTCACAACATAGACACATCCTCTGGCCCCTACAACATAAACACATCTTCTGGCCCCTACAACATAGACACACCCTCTGGCCCCCATAACATAGACACATCCTCTGGTCCCCACAACATCGACACATCCTCTGGTCCCCGCCCTCACAACATAGACACATCCTCTGGTCCCCATAACATAGACACATCCTCTGGTCCCCACAACATAGACACATCCTCTGGCCCTCACAACATAGACACATCCTCTGGCCCCCACAACATAAACACATCCTCTGGCCCCTACAACATAGACACATCCTCTGGTCCCCACAACATAGACACATCCTCTGGTCCCCATAACATAGACACATCCTCTGGTCCCCACAACATAGACACATCCTCTGGTCCCCACAACATAGACACATCCTCTGGTCCCCACAACATAGACACATCCTCTGGCCCCCATAACATAGATACATCCTCTGGTCCCCACAACATAGACACATCCTCTGGTCCCCACAACATAGACACATCCTCTGGCCCCCACAACATAGACACATCCTCTGGCCCCCACAACATAGACACATCATCTGGTCCCCACAACATAGACACATCCTCTGGCCCCCATAACATAGACACATCCTCTGGTCCCCACAACATAGACACATCCTCTGGCCCCTACAACATAGACACATCCTCTGGTCCCCACAACATAGACACATCCTCTGGTCCCCACAACATAGACACATCCTCTGGCCCCTACAACATAGACACATCCTCTGGCCCCCATAACATAGACACATCCTCTGGCCCCTACAACAGACACATCCTCTGGTCCCCACAACATAGACACATCCTCTGGTCCCCATAACATAGACACATCCTCTGGCCCTCATAACATAGACACATCCTCTGGCCCCTACAACATAGACACATCCTCTGGTCCCCACAACATAGACACATCCTCTGGTCCCTACAACATAGACACATCCTCTGGTCCCCACAACATAGACACATCCTCTGGTCCCCACAACATAGACACATCCTCTGGTCCCTACAACATAGACACATCCTCTGGTCCCCACAACATAGACACATCCTCTGGTCCCCACAACATAGACACATCCTCTGGCCCCTACAACATAGACACATCCTCTGGTCCCCACAACATAGACACATCCTCTGGTCCCTACAACATAGACACATCCTCTGGTCCCCGCCCTCACAACATAGACACATCCTCTGGTCCCCACAACATAGACACATCCTCTGGTCCCCACAACATAGACACATCCTCTGGTCCCCACAACATAGACACATCATCAGCCCCCACCCCCCACCCCCAACAACAACAACCTTATTATTATGTGGTATATCTGACGAGCACTCTCATAAAATCTTCGACAGCTGTAAGATTAAGATATGCATGATATGTACCCCAAACTTGGTGACACAGAACACAAACCTCCAGACCCTTCTGGTATCTGTGACTAGTAACAAAACACATCACCAAAAGACTTTAAAGCGTTAAATTAGAGTCCCAACATAAAAACAGATAAAAGAACCATTAATATCATTAAAGTAATAAACTTAGGAGATAAAGAGGATCTACAGAGAACATCAGGACATAAAACATTATTAGAGATAGCTACAGAAATCATTTCATATTGTAATAACAAAACAATTTATAAACATTCAGAACAGCTCCAGACAACATGTTGACACCAGTATAACCTATAGGCACCACGATCTGTAAGCAATAGATTAAAGCAGGCAAAGCATCTAGATTGCACACTCTGTTACGAAGGAGGGTTTCTCAAAGATGTTCGGGCTCTGTATTACTACATATACCTCAAACAGTTCTCTAGATAACTACCAATAGCCTCAAAGCATATTTAATGGTAAAGTTTAATTGGGTTTTGGTGTTACTGATCATGTTACTAAGTTTGTACAGTACGTTGACCAGGATTTTTAAAAAGAAGTAAGGATATAGGTTTGGTATTGTGAATTGACAAGCCTTCACAAGAGGTACATCATAACACAAAGCCACATCTGCTACTAGTTGTATAAATACTAACTTGATCCTGTGAGGGCGGGGAGCCCACACCAAGGTGTGCATATCTTGCCTAGCAAATAAACGCAAATTAAATCCATATTTAAGCAAACTGAATTGATATATTATGTTCACGAATAAACATATTAAGCAGAAAATTATAATACAATATTATTATATATCATTCAACTAAATTTCTAAATTTTATAAATGTTGTGTTGAATTAAACACTGCTACAAGTATGTTGTATAAACTTTCTGTTATGAACTACCTGACAGTGTCATAAAAGTTATAATGCTTAACATGTTAACAACAGATACGCCGTTTTTCAAGGTAATTGTAAAAACAAACTCATTTTCTCTTTAGACTAGAATCTTTACTTGCCATGTATTTTTTTTTTTTGGCGATTATTTTTTTATCCTTTACAGTGACAGAACCTCTTAAAAATAATGGTTAAATCGAATCTGGATGGAAATTTAAACAATATCTCGGAAATAACAAATTAATTATTTTATCTATAAAATGTCCAAAGAAACTGTCTATAAGTAGTCTAACTGCTGGTATCTGTGAATCTTTATATCAAACTAATCTAAAATGCAGTGATGGATTCAGAAAATTGTGTAACTGAGGGCATGCCCCCATCAAATTGTGTAACTGAGGGCATGCCCCTCATCAAATTGAAAAAGATGGGGGCTCTGGACTAACCTTATGGTAAAAGTTTAAATTTTGAAATTGGATCTGTTTTACAGTTACTTTCTTTACATGAGTGACACAAAGTACTATTACATATTAAGAATTGACTTATTGCATCATTTCCATTAAATAATTGCTATTCATGGCTGCTGAAAACAAATTATTTGGTACAATAAAACTTGGCAATAACAGTTTCTTTAAATGCAGAACTTTTAAAACAAAGACTGAATATCATATGCTAACAGATTTTTTCATTCTGAAAATGATCAAACAAAAATCAATGTTATTAAATGTATTAAATGTATAATGAACATCAAGCTAGATCTATATCAACATGAACATGGAAATCGTGTTGTATTTTTTTTGTTTTTTTTTGCAGAATGTTCCTTATTCGTATCTTTTCTTGTGTCCGCTGCTGTGTCTTTATTATGTTCGGTGTTTTTATCAAGCCTGCTCTCTACATCATGATGATGAGGAGTCCTAAAGAAACTTTTTTTTTTCTGTGTGGAGGTGGCTTCCGCCATGTTTGGGTTGTTAAAGGTCACATAAGCGGCTTGGATTTTCGTCAGATTTTTAAGCGTTCTTGCGACTCAAGGGGAGTAACTCTAATTACGACTTCCGCCTTAATCATGTTTGTTGTAAAGATGACACCAATACGGTATTGTATTGTATTGTGCTATAATTTCGTTTGATTGATAAAAATATGTTTAAAAATATTATTAAACACATCTTGTACCCGCGTTATGTTGATACATATGCGGGTCACACTAGTATTTGTGCGTGAATTGGCCCCCACATATTTTCTGCAAGTGGGGGCAAAACGTAAATTTAGGGGGATTTTATTGATCCCGCGCCCTGGATCTTTCACTGAAAATGTATGATTGTGTACTTTGTATCTACTAAAATTCATTTGCTCTTTCAAATATTGATAAGAACAATTTTCAAACTACAAAATAATTGATATTTGACCTGTTCGCCTTTCCTGATTTTTTTCGATCTGATTCAGTCGACTTCTTTTTGCCACAGATACATGGATTATTCACAGAGAATATAAGACATATACAAGACTACATGAAAGCAATCACTTTATGGTGCATTCCTAAAGGTTGTACATAAAAATAAGGATATCCTGGTAAAAATTCCATTGATTTCTAAGGTTTTCATCAAAACAGTATTGAATTAGTAACCTTAAATGACTCATGCAAAAGTCAAGCCAATACAGAAATCACTGCAGAATGATATTAGTCAAGGGAGACATTCCAAAAGGGGATAAAACTGGCTTAACAGGAATTCTTCCTTTTGCAACTCAATCATTTTCAATTTTGTATGTTATATATAACACTCAGAGATTCCAATGGATAGGTGGCCTTGCCGGGACATATTAAATGGACTGGTATATACTTCAGAACCTATGAAGATATTCTATGTTGATACATGAGTTGGACTGGTATATACTTCAGAACCTATGAAGATATTCTATGTTGTTACATAGTTGGACTGGTATATACTTCAGAACCTATGAAGATATTCTATGTTGTTACATGAGTTTACTTACCATAAGGAAGGAATCCACAGGAGGACTGGAGGCAAGGTAGAACTCCTGGATCTCTGAATCGGCAGCTGTAATCATAAATTGTATCATTCATCTTCTACTCCATACAACATAACAAACTTCAGTGTTTCTCTTGTAGCCTTTCTTCACTACACACGTCCTATTAACAGCTAGGGTCATTTAAGGATGGCCAGGTTTTGAAGGTGGAGGAAAGCCGGAGTACCCGGAGAAACAAGAGGCACATGGGGCCTGTATCGCTCACCTGGTTTGATTTGACCAAATGTCAAAATAATGTTCATGTTCAATTCCTTTTGTTTGTTAACCTCAAACAATGCTATATATGGTTATAGTGTGGGGATCCCAACTGCTTTAAAGAAATAATGAAGTCCAGACTCTCTGAGTTTACAACATGCATTTATAACTTTATGACTAGTAGCGATTTAAAGGAATTACCTCTATTTCCCTTATGGGGCCCCTCCCCTTTGGCCCCTCGGGGGTCAGAGTCATCATTTATGCAAAATCTGTTCCCCTTCCCTAAAGGATGTTTTTGACCAAATTGGGTTCAAATCCTTTCATAACTTTATGACTAGTAGCAATTTAAAGGAATTACCTCTATTTCCCCTATGGGCCCCGCCCCTTTGGCCCCTCGGGGGTCAGAGTCATCATTTATGCAAAATCTGTTCCCCTTCACATAAGAATGTTTCTGACCAAATTGGGTTCAAATCCATTCATAACTTTATGACAAGTAGCGATTTAAAGGAATTACCTATATTTCCCCATTAGGCCCGCCCCTTTGGCCCCTTGGGGGTCAGAGTCACCATTTATGCAAAATCTGTTCCCCTTCCCCAAAGGATGTTTCTTACTAAATTGGGTTTAAATCCATTCACAACTTTATGACTAGTAGCGATATAATGGAATTACCTCTGTTTCCCATATGGGGCCCGCCCCTTTGGCCCCTTGGGGGTCAGAGTCACCATTTATGCAAAATCTTATCCCCCTTCCCCCAATGATGTTTCTGACCAAATTGGGTTCAAATCCTTTCATAACTTTATGACTAGTAGCGATTTAAAGGAATTACCTCTATTTCCCCATTAGGCCCTGCCCCTTTGGTCCCTTGGGGGTCAGAGTCAATATTTATGCAAAATCTGTTCCCCTTCCCCCAAGAATGTTTCTGACCAAATTGGGTTCAAATCCATTCATAACTTTATGACTAGTAGCGATTTGAAGGAATTACCTCCATTTCCCCATAAGGCCCCGCCCCTTTGGCCCCTTGGGGGTCAGAGTCACCATTTATGCAAAATCTGATCCCCTTCCCCAAAGGATGTTTCTGACCAAATTGGGTTCAAATCCATTCATAACTTTATGACTAGTAGCGATTTAAAGGAATTACCTCTATTTCCCCTATGGGCCCCACCCCTTTGGCCCCTCGGGGGTCAGAGTCATCATTTATGCAAAATCTGTTCCCCTTCATAGAAGAATATTTCTGACCAAATTGGGTTCAAATCTATTCATAACTTTATGACTAGTAGCGATTTGAAGGAATTACCTCTATTTCCTCATTAGGCCCTGCCCCTTTGGCCCCTTGGGGGTCAGAGTCACGATTAATGCAAAATCTGTTTCCCTTCCCCAAAGGATGTTTCTGACCAAATTGGGTTCAAATCCATTGATAACTTTATGACTAGTAGCGATTTAAAGGAATTGCCTCAATTTCCCCTATTGGGCCCCGCCCCTCAGGCCCCTTGGGGGTCAGAGTCACCATTTATGCAAAATCTGATCCCCTTCCGTCAAGGATGTTTCTGACCAAATTTGGTCAAAATCCAATAAGAACTTTTTGACTAGTAGCGATTTGAAGCAAATGTTGACGGACGGACGACGGACGCCGCACCATGGCATAAGCTCACCGGACCTTCGGTCCAGGTGAGCTAAAAACACCGGCCTACAGTCAGTACCTGGCAACTGCCCCACGTAGGTTTTGAACTCGCAACCCAGAGGTGGAGGGCTAGTGATAAAGTGTCTGGACACCTTAACCACTCGGCCACCGCGGCCCCCGATGATGTACGTATCCATGTACATGTTAGATGGATACATCCTGTACTGTAATTAGGGTATCACCCCCAATATTCACACTATATGCTTACTTATTTATCTGCTATGATTGGTCTGATATACACATTGTACGATAGACAGTATACTCACCTTCATCTGCGATGCGATTGTTATCCAGGATTAAGTGATATGCTATGCTGAGTTGATCATATGGATCTCCACTCATAAGGGCTCTGTTCACTTCCATTTCTGTCACATTGAATTTCTACAATATCAAATTAAATATTTAAAGAAATGAAGTTCTGTAGCAAAACTAATCAAGCTTAGAAAGTAGAATACTATATCTACTTATTTGTGGATTGTAGGTTTTTTTTATCTCTTGGCCTAAACACTCATATTTTTCTTTACACAGGGATCAGTATATCATAGTTATCATTGACTGAACGTGAATCATTTTGAATTTAATGATCAGAAAGATATGAGAATTCATTATACAGTAAACAAGAATATATAAATGTACAGATGAGTGTGGAATCGAAGTATGGCCTGACAGAGAATCAAAGTATGGCCTGACAGAGAATCAAAGTTTGGCCTGACGGAGAATTAAAGTATGGCCTGACAGAGAAACAAAGTTTGGCCTGACAAAGAATGAAAGTTTGGCCAGACAGAGAATGAAAGTTTGGCCTGACAGAGAATAAAAGTTTGGCCTGACAGAGAATCTAAGTATGGCCTGACGGAGAATATAAAAGTTTGGCCTGAAAGAGAATAAAAGTTTGGCCTGACAGAGAATAAAAATTTGGCCTGACAGAGAATGAAAGTTTGGCCTGACAGGGAATAAAAGTTTGGCCTGACGGAGAATAAAAGTATGGCCTGACAGAGAATAAAAGTATGGCCTGACGGAGAATAAAAGTTTGGCCTGACTAAGAATCAAAGTTTGACCTGACTAAGAATCAAAGTTTGGCCTGACTAAGAATCAAAGTTTGGCCTGACTAAGAACGGAGAATAAAAGTATGGCCTGACGGAGAATAAAAGTTTGGCCTGACAGAGAATCAGTTTGGCCTGACGGAGAATTAAAGTATGGCCTGACGGAGAATTAAAGTATGGCCTGACGGAGAATTAAAGTTTGGCCTGACAGAGAATGAAAGTTTGGCGTGACAGAGAATGAAAGTTTGGCCTGACAGAGAATGAAAGTATGGCCTGACGGAGAATAAAAGTTTGGCCTGACGGAGAATCAAAGTATGGCCTGACGGAGAATTAAAGTATGGCCTGACTAAGAATAAAAGTATGGCCTGACAAAGAATCAAAGTATGGCCTGACGGAGAATCAAAGTTTGGCCTGACAGAGAATCAGTTTGGCCTGACGGAGAATTAAAGTTTGGCCTGACAGAGAATCAGTGTGGCCTGACGGAGAATTAAAGTTTGGCCTGACAGAGAATTAAAGTATGGCCTGACGGAGAATTAAAGTTTGGCCCGACGGAAAATCAAAGTTTGGCCGGACGGAGAATTAAAGTATGGCCTGACTAAGAATCAAAGTATGGCCTGACAAAGAATCAAAGTTTGGCCTGACGGAGAATCAAACTTTGGCCTGAGAGAGAATCAGTTTGGCCTGACGTAGAATTAAAGTTTGGCCTGACAGAGAATTAAAGTATGGGCTGACGGAGAAGTAAAGTATGGCCTGACTAAGAATCAAAGTTTGGCCGGACAGAGAATTAAAGTATGGCCTGACGGAGATTAAAGTTTGGCCTGACGGAGAATCAAAGTTTGGCCTTACAGGGAATCAAAGTTTGGCCTGACAGGGAATCAAAGTATGGCCTGACAGGGAATCAAAGTTTGGCCTGACAGGGAATCAAAGTATGGCCTGACTAAGAATCAAAGTTTGGCCTGACTAAGAATCAAAGCTTGGCCTGACTAAGAATCAAAGTTTGGCCTGACTAAGAATCAAAGTTTGGCCTGACAGGGAATCAAAGTTTGGCCTGACAGGGAATCAAAGTATGGCCTGACTAAGAATCAAAGTTTGGCCTGACAGGGAATCAAAGTTTGGCCTGACGGAGAATCAAAGTATGGCCTGACTAAGAATCAAAGTTTGGCCTGACTAAGAATCAAAGTTTGGCCTGACAAAGAATCAAAGTTTGGCCTGACGGAGAATCAAAGTTTGGCCTGAGAGAGAATCAGTTTGGCCTGACGTAGAATTAAAGTTTGGCCTGACAGAGAATTAAAGTATGGCCTGACGGAGAATTAAAGTATGGCCTGACTAAGAATCAAAGTTTGGCCGGACAGAGAATTAAAGTATGGCCTGACGGAGAATAAAAGTTTGGCCTGACGGAGAATCAAAGTATGGCCTGACGGAGAATTAAAGTATGGCCTGACTAAGAATCAAAGTATGGCCTGACAAAGAATCAAAGTATGGCCTGACGGAGAATCAAAGTTTGGCCTGACAGAGAATCAGTTTGGCCTGACGGAGAATTAAAGTTTGGCCTGACAGAGAATCAGTGTGGCCTGACGGAGAATTAAAGTTTGGCCTGACAGAGAATTAAAGTATGGCCTGACGGAGAATTAAAGTTTGGCCTGACGGAGAATCAAAGTTTGGCCGGACGGAGAATTAAAGTATGGCCTGACTAAGAATCAAAGTATGGCCTGACAAAGAATCAAAGTTTGGCCTGACGGAGAATCAAAGTTTGGCCTGAGAGAGAATCAGTTTGGCCTGACGTAGAATTAAAGTTTGGCCTGACAGAGAATTAAAGTATGGGCTGACGGAGAATTAAAGTATGGCCTGACTAAGAATCAAAGTTTGGCCGGACAGAGAATTAAAGTATGGCCTGACGGAGAATTAAAGTTTGGCCTGACGGAGAATCAAAGTTTGGCCTGACAGAGAAACAAAGTTTGGCCTGACAGAGAAACAAAGTTTGGCCTGACAGAGAATCGAAATTTGGCCTTAAGGGGAATCAAAGTTTGGCCTGACAGAGAAACAAAGTTTGGCCTGACAGAGAATTAAAGTTTGGCTTGACAGGGAATTGAAGTTTGGCCTAACGGTAATTAAAAGTTTGGTCATCTCAGATGAGCAGTTCTAGTAAAAAGAAATGTATACATGTAAAGTCAACCACATACATGTTGCTGTCCTTTTTGGCAATCTGTATGAAGGCAAGAGTGATACTCAGGTATTCATTGCACCACCAGCTAACCTGAAGTTCATCCTGTCTAGCAGGACTGTTACATAATTACACAGACATTGTATCTGGTGACATGCTTATTACCTCACAGATTTCCCTTACAACTTCAAAGTCTACAATGGAGGCATCTTGGTCATTATCTGAAGGGAACAGGTAATTTGGAACATCCGTCTTAAACCAATCATGATCCCTGTAAACAACAGCAATATTGAAACATGAAATAATTCTGGAAGAACATTCTTCCCTAAATCAATTGTTAGAATATAGCATGGACTTTATATTGTAATTGTACTCATAAATTGACATTAACTTCTCACAGCAAAATGTGGAGTTTATCATAAAAATGTAGAATTAATATTGATATTACTTTAATCAAATATCTCAACGGAATATTGTTGCTGTCAAATATTGCTCTGGAGTACCATTAGTGAGTACTGTATTGACATTATATGAAAATACTGCTATGGAGTATCATTATTTCGGAGTTACCTGTCATATCTTCCTGCAAGACTAGTGCTTTCATTCTCAAATATCCAGAGTACTTTTTCTGTCAGTGTCATATATATCTAGTCTAGTCTGACACAAACTTCCAGCCTGTAAGTCTGTGACTACCTACCAGTCTGTAAGTCTGTGACTACCTACTAGTCTGTGACTACCTACCAGCCTGTAAGTCTGTGACTACCTACTAGTCTGTAAGACTGTGACTACCTACCAGCCTGTAAGTCTGTGACTACCTACCAGCCTGTAAGACTGTGACTACCTACCAGCCTGTAAGACTGTGACTACCTACCAGCCTGTAAGTCTGTGACTACCTACTAGTCTGTAAGACTGTGACTACCTACCAGCCTGTAAGTCTGTGACTACCTACTAGCCTGTAAGTATGTGACTACCTACTAACCTGTAAGTCTGTAACTACCTACTAGTCTGTCAGCCTGTGACTACCTACTAGCCTGTAAGTCTGTGACTACCTACCAGCCTGTAAGTCTGTGACTACCTACTAGTCTGTAAGTATGTGACTACCTACTAGACTGTAAGCCTGTGACTACCTACTAGCCTGTAAGTCTGTGACTACCTACCAGCCTGTAAGTCTGTAACTACCTACCAGTCTGTAAGACTGTGACTACCTACCAGTCTGTAAGACTGTGACTACCTACTAGTCTGTAAGTCTGTGACTACCTACCAGCCTGTAAGTCTGTGACTACCTACCAGCCTGTAAGTCTGTGACTACCTACTAGTCTGTAAGACTGTGACTACCTACTAGTCTGTAAGTCTGTGACTACCTACTAGTCTGTAAGTCTGTGACTACCTACTAGTCTGTAAGTCTGTGACTACCTACTAGCCTGTAAGACTGTGACTACCTTCCAGTCTGTAAGCCTGTGACTACCTACCAGTCTGTAAGACTGACTACCTACTAGCCTGTAAGTCTGTGACTACCTACGAGTCTGTAAGTCTGTGACTACCTACTAGCCTGTAAGTCTGTGACTACCTACCAGTCTGTAAGTCTGTAACTACCTACTAGTCTGTAAGCCTGTGACTACCTACCAGCCTGTAAGTCTGTGACCACCTACTAGCCTGTAAGTCTGTGACTACCTACTAGTCTGTAAGTCTGTGACTACCTACTAGCCTGTAAGACTGTGACTACCTACCAGCCTGTAAGTCTGTGACCACCTACTAGCCTGTAAGTCTGTGACCGCCTACTAGCCTGTAAGTATGTGACTACCTACCAGCCTGTAAGTCTGTGACTACCTACTAGGCTGTAAGTCTGTGACTACCTACTAGTCTGTAAGCCTGTGACTACCTACCAGCCTGTAGGTCTGTGACTACCTACCAGTCTGTAAGTCTGTGACTACCTACTAGCCTGTAAGTCTGTGACTACCTACTAGTCTGTAAGCCTGTGACTACCTACTAGCCTGTAAGTCTGTGACTACCTACTAGCCTGTAAGTCTGTGACTACCTACCAGCCTGTAAGTCTGTGACTACCTACCAGCCTGTAAGTCTGTGACTACCTACTAGTCTGTAAGTCTGTGACTACCTACTAGCCTGTAAGTCTGTGACTACCTAATAGCCTGTAAGTCTGTGACTACCTACTAACCTTTAAGCCTGTGACTACTTACTAACCTGTAAGCCTGTGACTACTTACTAACCTGTAAGCCTGTGACTACCTACCAGCCTGTAAGTCTGTGACTACCTACTAGCCTGTAAGCCTGTGACTACCTACCAGTCTGTAAGCCTGTGACTACCTACTAGTCTGTAAGTCTGTGACTACCTACCAGTCTGTAAGTCTGTGACTACCTACTAGCCTGTAAGCCTGTGACTACCTACCAGCCTGTAAGTCTGTGACTACCTACTAGCCTGTAAGCCTGTGACTACCTTCAACCTGTGATCCTGTCACTACCTACCTGATGCCTTTGATTGTGGCTCGTTTCAATGGATCGACTTGTAACATGAGACAGAGTAGACTGACCACTTCCTTGTTAAGGTACTCAGGAATAGCAAATATGCCAGCTGTAACAATAATTCAGGTCATATTAATAAAACTTCATTATCATAGGTCTGCAATGGTATTATTACATATATACACATAAATCAGCCAATCAGGAAAGCTTATAATTTATTTATATAACTTATGGATTTTCGATCATCAAATGGGAGACAATGAAACTATTTTTAGACCCCATACTTACATTTAATTTTTCTAAATAATGTAGGTACATGCTCATCATCAAACGGCAACTGGAAAAAAAAATACTCAGAAATTAAATATATTTGAAAAAAACAATAAATCCAAGCAAAAGGGATCCTAATTATCGGCTCACCTTCTCAAAGGGTAAGAGAACGTATGCCATGGTGGGGGGTCTCCCCGTCCGGCATCAAATTTTTCCATTTATACAACTTCTTCTCAATAACCGATAAGCTCAGAGACTGCATATCGAGTTTGTAGCATGCTGGGGTGAAGGGCTTCCAAATATTTCAAACGAATGACCTTGATATGCATTCATGGTCAAAGAGGTCAAATAAACTAAAATCTTAAACAACAGATTTTCGATGACCAAGAAATACAAAGACTTTATATTGGGCCAGTACTAAAGAATTTATTTAAATGAATAAATCTACCCTACACTAATATTTGAATAATATATTATATTTAAAGTGGTAATCAGCTAATATCTGCATAAATGACTTCGATCAATTTCAATGTTGCATTAGAAGTAGGTGAGTGATACAGGCCCATTGAGCCTCTTGCATGGGGATCTTAATTAACTTAACAATATAATTGGCCTATTAGACTAACACAATCATATTTTGTCTACAATAAAACATTATTTTAGGTGAAATATTAAGCGAAATACACTGAAAATCAACATTTTGGAAAAAAAACAAACTTACAGTGCCACAAAGTAAAGCATATAAAATAACACCACAACTCCAAATGTCAACTTCAGGCCCAGCATACAATCTGTAATGGCAATAGCAAACAGAGTCAATAAAAATTTCTACACCAACTTCAGTCATACAATAACCACAATAAAAACATTCCCAGAACTCATACAGAAGTAATGATATTAAATTTCACGTACATCTCATGTGATACAAAACCATTTCCCAATATTAAAAATATTACTGGAATTTATACTGATTTTATTCATCTTGAAAACAACGGTTCTATAAATTCCTTTTATTAGTTGACCAAGGCCAAATAAAATAATATGTGTGTTTCCGGTTCCCCGACCTACCTGGAAAAATGTGCCCGACCTAAAACATTTTTTCGTCGATTTTTCGTTTAAAAACTATTTTTTCCGGAATTCGACCGATTTTTGTATTAGTTTCTTCTAGTCTTTAAAGCGCTTTACATATACGCTACGTGTAAAGCGTCTCAGTGATTCAATTCACTGAGCTCGACCTTGATGGCAATGGCTTGCATACAGTAACAAAATGGCGTCTGCCGTGCTGGCATTGAAGTTTGAGAAATGCCAGCACTCACAGGAACATCGCGTAATAACAGCTTGTCCATCTACGGAATTGATTTCCGACATATTTAGATCATTTATGCGCTCATTGTGCAGCAGAGAACAGTGTGATTTGCAGTGAACTCAAAGCGCGTTATAAGACAGTGTTGCCCATGTGCGATGACTGTAAATTGGAGGGAAAGACCCCAGTTACAAGTCAACCTTTTGGTAAAAATAAGTAAATCCGACATGTGAAATGTGGTGCACGTATTAAGTCAGTTGAATGTTAGATCTGTTTAAAGTTTTAATACTGTATTTCACATTGCAAATACGCACCGTTATTAATTTCAAAAACTGTCAGATACGAAATAATTAATTCGTTTAAATCCTGGTACAGTTTTAGATAATGTGATTTTGATATTTGCAATATTCAATGAAATGTACAGTATTTATCAAATAAAAAGAGTTAAGTTTCCTTTTCCTGTTGTTATACCAATTTGGAAACATTTAGTATCCCTAGTGTCATTTTCAGCACACTGTATCTAATAAATTGTTCCAAAGGTATCAATATTTTCATGTGTATCTTTTGTTTCATCATTGAAGAACGACAAACAACGACGATTTTCTATTTTAGTATTATAAATCATAAATAATAAGGACAGTTTAAAGACAGACATGTTTAAAGTCTAGCATGAAGCTTCAAGTCATCACTGCGACAATCTGTTTGGCTGGAAAGTGATCTTGGCTGTCCATGAGCTGTAAAAAACAGCTACGAACAAGTTTTAAAGTCATATATTAAATACACATTTATCACATGATTGGCATTGATAACCCTGTTGTACTGTTTCGAAAAGGCGATATAAAATGATTTGATAAAATAAAATGTTTTTCCTACCTACCTACCTGGATTCAAATTTCGAGGGAATAGGAAACACACATATTATTTTATTTGGCCCAATACAACATAATATTAAAATAAGAACTTACTTTCCTGAGATGACTTCTGGAGCTGCGTAATTTGGTGAGCCACAGCTAGTTCTGAGGAACTCCCCATCATACATCATGTTGGACAGACCTGAAGTCAAAATCATATTCATTCATCTTTAAGTCAGGACTAACATGACATATAAAGAGCACTCACTGGGACAGATAATAGAGTGCCAATGTCTTAATTTAGTTACCTATAAATTTAATCTATTATTCTCCAGTACCAGTAACGTCTTTGGGTATCTGGTCCAAAACTGAGGATAACACAATTTTTACTATATCATTTTGGTGTTGCAGTCAACAGTGCTCCAAACAACATTTGAACAGGTGGGGTTTTTACCGATACCTCAGGAAAATGGTGGGTTTTTTTTTTTTTACTCGTATCTGAAGAAAGTTGAGGGTACCTTTATATTCAAAAATATAATTTTTACTATTTTTTTTACAATTTTCAATACATTTGGTATTGATAAGGAAGGTAAATTTAGAGTTCATGTTACAAAACATATATCTAGGATACATATATATATATATATCATGTATATATAACAAGTCAACAAGGATTAATATTTTTGTTGTCTTTCATTTAATTCAAGCGTTTTTTTTTAGCAATAGCAGAAATGTGATCTAAAACTTCTCGTCACACTGTTGAATATTTGGATTATATTTTATAAAGGGATTGTCTTTCTCAAAATCAAAACGTACATACATTTCAAATTAGTTCGGGTAACATTAGGTCCGTGAATCAATCGTTTCATGTTTAGATAAAGTTCAGTAATTGTTCCTACCTATAACTTATTATATCTTTAATATATGTTTTGACTCCTTTTCAGACTTCCCTTCTGCGAAAACTGCATGCAGAAATTGATAGCCACAGTGGTTTTCGCTTGGAAAGCGACATTTTTTTTGTTACTATTCGTGATCATATAAACGTTTTACTATAACACGCTTATCTGACAAGCATCACTGTGATATGAATCATAATCTGCTAAAAATTTGATTCCGAGTCTAGATCTGACGCCTATGTCTACAATCTAGACTTCTAGGATTTACCTACCAAAGTCAGCTATTTTGACGTTGAGAGTACTGTCGAGAAGCAAGTTTTCCGGTTTAAGATCTCTGTGCACTACCATATGTCGATGGCAGTAATCAACACCAGATATTATCTGCTGGAAAAATCGCCTCGCTTCAGGTTCCTTTAACTGTAAAATGAAACAAAATTTTGACATATATATTACAAAAGATTTTTCAGATGTTTTCATGAATTTATTTTCATATACATAATTGAATACCACTTTCATCAGACAAATACAGTGAATGTACATTTATAATTGTATTTAGGTGTTTAAGAATGTATATAATGACAACTGAATCAACAAACTTTTCCAGCAACAATCTAGATACATGAGGATACAAGATAACTCTCATCCATGTCCGTCTCTAGATTTTATGTACGATATCATTACACATGAATGGAAATGTCTATTCTATAACACACTAAAGCTCATATAACTTTACTATCAAACTACTGTCTCTTACCAAGAATAGATCTCTCACTAGGAGTTTACAAATATTTTACTGGTTTAATGGTATAGCAGCAGGTAAACATTAACCAATCAGCATTGAGTATGTGAATCAACATAGCATTTTGGTCATTTTACCTATAATAACAGTTAACTTATATATATAATTACTCATGATCATAATTGTAATACAAGTGCATAATAAACATGTACATATATTTACTTCAGAAACTGATAGTAAATAAACACATTGGGTAGTTATGTCATATATATGTCGGTAGTATACAAACCTTGCCATGTTTAACAATGTAATCAAACAATTCTCCTCCAGCCACATACTCCATAACCATGAAAATATCAGTGGGTGTGCTCATCACCTGATAACTGTGAATATCAATTTCCTTAATTAGTATGGATGAATGACTTGTATATACATGTATATAAGTATTGAAATCATGCGTAAGATGCCACTTTTAATGGAACCTTGAATTAAACCATAGCAATTTCCAAGATTCAACCATTTCTTTTTATAGAAATATATACCGGTATATAACATAAAGTTAATAATTGAAATCATGTGCAAGATATTCTACAACATTTGCATCGATCATGAGGGATCATGACATTATACTACAATATTGCCATCATTTCCAATGTTGGAGACAATGCAATCATGCAGACTTAAATAAATCACAACTAGTTTGTAACCAACATTCTGGGGATTATATGCTCTGTTACATTGATCAGTAAAGCATATGTACACTATAATTACAGGATCTGTACACTTCTGTAGGTTTATACTTATGACTCAGAGAGGCTCCCTAGTCTAACTTAAGAGCTTGATCGACCAGAAAGTAATAAATATGATTTATATTACATATTGCTTGATTTTTTTCATCCAACAATCTGATGTGTAATTGCAATTTTTGTCAATTTTTCCAATTGTGGACATTGCAAAATTTTGTATGATGATGTGTTATTATATAGAAGTAATGCACTTTGAAGACCGACATCGTCACTTACAGCTTAATTATATGAGGGTGTCTGAATAGTTTCAGGTTCTGAATTTCACGCTTTATCTTGCCAACGACATCAAGATTCTTGATCTTCTGGCGATTCAAAATCTTCACAGCCACTTTATGGTTAGTTACGTGGTGGGTGGCAACTGAAAAACAAGAAAAGCTTTCATATACTATTTATAATTAAGGTAAGCCAAAACAATATAGACCCATTATTCCTTCATTTTGATCAACAAAATTGTTAGCAATTTGACATTGATGTATTTGGATTTGTTCTATGATAATTTGTCATTACCCCAAACTCTGGAAAGTTAATTTATGAGAGGTACAGGACCTCTGACCTTGAATTGACCACCTGGCTATTCTGGAATTAACTAGAACTGTCGCCAGGATGGTTGACTAATACCCCCGCAATCTGCACGAGTCAATAGGTGGAACTGTTAATTAGAGGCTAACTAAGATAACCCAGTAATATAGTGACCATAATATAGTGACCAGTTGCCATAGCAACCATAATTTTGAGAAAAAGAAAGTGGCATGCATATCTACACATATGGTTCTCTATATTTGTGTGAAGTTTCATTGAAATCGGCCCTTCGGTTTAGGAGGAGTTGTCCGGACAAACTTAAAGTTATGGTTCTTATCGGAAAACCTGTTTATAGTGACCATTTGCCATAGCGACCATAATTTTGAGAAAAAGAAAGTGGCATGCACATCTACACATGATCATTAATATTTGTGTGAAGTTTCATTGGATTCGGCCCTTCAGTTTAAGAGTTGTCCGGACAAACTTAAAGTTATGGTTCTTATTGGAAAACCTGTTTACAGTGACCAGTTGCCATAGCAACTTAAATTTTGAGAAAAAGAAAGTGGCATGCACATCTACACACGATCATTAATATTTGTGTGAAGTTTCATTGGATTCGGCCCATCGGTTTAGGAGGAGTTGTCCGGACAAACTTAAAGTTATGGTTCTTATCGGAAAACCTGTTTACAGTGACCAGTTGCCATAGCAACTTAAATTTTGAGAAAAAGAAAGTGGCATGCACATCTACACATGATCATTAATATTTGTGTGAAGTTTCATTGAAATCGGCCCTTCGGTTTAGGAGGAGTGGTCCGGACAAAATGTGTCTACAGACAGACGGACAACCTGATTCCAGTATACCCCCCTAACTTCGTTGCGGGGGTATACTAAGATTAACATGAACAATGTGCAAAGTCGGCTTTATAATAAAAATGATGTATAAAAAAACTATTTGTATTTATTCACCAACATCATTTACATGGGTTGATGCATGGTTATCACAAGCAATGCAAGTCACTAATTTCTTAAAATACTGCAGGAGATGGAATTGAAATAATTTGACAAATTCAGTATTTCTATTTGACAAGGGATATTTGGCTAATTCTATAATTTACCATATACATAAACCAATAGTCCCTTTCTTCAGTAACTACTAAGTACATGTCCTATATATGAAGTTAGATTGCGGGAAATTTCTGCCCATAATGAATAATGCTAATTTGCTATTTTAAAATTAGCTGTAAAAAGGGATTTTAATACAAGCAAATACCAATCAACATCCTAATAATATAATATTACAGTACAAAATGGTTACACCACTTATCCTCCATATGGTTCAAGCTGGCATATATATATGGTACAAAATGTTTTTATGATGGTATGAAAAAGGTTATGGTACGATATACTGCAGGATATTTATAGAAATGCTCTAACATCACCAATAAGCTTTTCTGGTTTTTCCAAATGTAAGTATCGTACCGATTTTTTTTCAATAATGAACACTTCAAATGAGCATTTTGATAAGCTGTTCTCACATATATAATGGTCTTTAAAGAATATAACTGGAAAGATAAAAAACATTAAGCACTGTCTATGTTTTTTTCTTTCAGTGTGATGTTATGATCTAACATGGGTCTTGCACCTTTAGAATGGCATACATGTTGCACTATCATGGAGTTTTTTCCTTACTAATTAACCAAATTTCAATTCACTTAAGAATTATTTTTTTTTGCGAATTGCCTCCAAAAAGCATGTCATTGTTATTGCTAATAACAAACAACTACAAACAACATCTAAGGAGAAAGATATAGGAGTAACCTTTGAGCCAGAATTAAGTTTTGAAAACCATATAAGTGAAAAAGTTAAAAAAGCTAACTCAATGTTTGGTATGCTAAGAAGAACTTTCCAGTTTATGGACATGAAATTATCTATACCATTATATAAATCTCTAAATCAGATCTAGATCTCAGCTTGACTACACGAGTGCAGTATATGGTTTCCTTATAAATACAAACATATCAATCTAATTGAAAACGTACAGAGAAGAGCCACGCGATGCCTATCTGGACTACATAATTCAACGTATGAAGAAAGATTAAAAAAACTTAAATTACCTACGTTATCATACAGGCGCGTGAGGGGAGACATGATCGAAATATACGAAATGATCATGATCAGTGGAGTGTACGACCAAGAATGCTGTACCCTCATAAAATTGTGGTCCAACATGTCGGAGAAGAACACTGTTAGAGGAAATTCTAAAAAACTTTTTCCACAAAGAGCAATATCTTCTCCGCTCAGAAGAAACTATTTCACTGTGAGATCAGCAAGGATCTGGAATTCTTTGCCGGAAACCGTGATATCTGCCCCTAACACAAACTGTTTTAGGAATAGACCTGATAAATTCTGGGAAAATCAAGACATCATTTATAATTACAGAGCCGATATATCAATATAAACTTTTAAATAGCATTTAATGGAACTGAACACTAACTATCTATTATGATTTGTACATACCTATTATCATATCATTGTGTGTATATATATATTTTATGTTGAGTCCAGTATAGAGGATCAATCAATCCAGATCTGGAAATAAACTTAACTTAACTTAACTGAATAATAATTACAATCAATTGGAACAAAATCCCGGAGAAACACAAAATAGGTTTAATGGACCGGCCAATTGTTATTTTAACTTGTAATATTTGACTATTAAGTTACTTATATACATACAATTTTATTTGAATAATGTATCTCAAGAGCTATGAGAATATATAATAATGTTCAACAACATGCTATCACGGTAAACGCTTAATGAATAACATGTGCTGTCGTAAGTGGAAAATATTGACATCTGTAACAGACTATGCGTGACCTCTCTAAAGTAAACAAAGTCATCTTAATATTGGGGGTGTAAGCTCTCATCCCAATTCAAGGCGCAATACAATCTTATATTACAATAAATACATATATATCATAATTGTAATGAATATAAACGAGAGTAAGCATACTTTTAACTTTTCCGAAAGTTCCAACGCCGAGTGTATCTCCAAGTATATAGTGACCAATTTTTATCTGAGGTGCATTTTTCTCCGCCATGTTTACAGTTTATCCTCGCGGATGGCGAGCACGTAACCTGAATTTCCAGTGACGTAGCGCAGGATTTGCGTGTCTCAGCCACCTATGACACGTGTTTGCAGGTGCAATATCTATTTGCACATTTTACATCTGCATATGTTCCTCTGACTGGAAATGTCAACGCTATTTTTCATCATCCTTAGTCGACATGTGCCAGATCAACAACATGGACGTCATGTGGGGCTCCTCGATCTGTCATCCAATCAAAACACTCAGGATAGTCCCGGAAATAAAATCGAAAGGTGAAGGTCATTTTCTTGCGGTTACCACACGACTCCGAAATCTTTGAGAAGCGTGTAAAACAATGTTCAGTAGTAAGGAGCAGTTAGACAAAAAGACCGGCGAATATGGTATTGGAAGATTTAATTACTTGCAATCGCTTGTCACTGAATATCAAGACACAGACAGCGATGGTTAGTAACAAATCGCAAGTAACGAAGGAAGGAAAGAGTAGTGCAGGATACCTAATGCGAGTTATCTCCCTTACTCAATACAAAAAAGCCTTTCAATATGAAATTATTATTCTCAATATAAAACTCTACTTCTAATTAAAAAAGAAAGCGCAAACAGCCAAAACCATTTCTCCAGGACAGTTGAACTGATATGCACTTTTTTAGGACAAATAGTTTTGAACATTTGTTGTTATAAATCCTTCAAAATTATGAGTTAGGACTTTTAAAACAGTATGGCACAGTACAGTACAGTGTACAGTCGTAACTATGTTAAATATTTCAACTTCCATTTTATGCTTATTTACAGTAAAGTGTGAATATAAGTCTGTTTTTAGAACTATTATGTCTAATTGTATCAAGAGTAATTTAAACAAAATCACTCAAATTATTAGATTATTAAAAATTTGACCATTCTGTCAATTTAATGAATCCAGTTGAATTTGAAAGAATAATAGAATTTTATTTGTGTAACTAACCTCTGTATCAAATTGTACCAGGCCTATACAAGACTAATAGGTCGAGAAATCCTGACGTTAACTTATGGGTCATTCAAAAATTTATACAGAAATGTGGAAAATACGTTTAAATATTATTGAATAATGAATTTTCAATAGATTACATAAACTGTTACTGAGCATTCTAATAAGTTTATGATCCTTTCTAATTTCAGAGTCTAAGCAGCAAGTCCTAGCTAATTTAGCAAATTTTGCATATGACCCAATAAACTATGGACACTTTCAAGTTCTAAATATTGTGGATCTTTTCCTTGGTAAGTATATTTAATCTATCTTTAAAAATAATTATGATTTACAAATTAATCAGAAATTAATGAATATTTGATATAAGTTATGGATTCTTCTGATAACAGTTCCTATAAGATTGAAATACTTCATCTGTTTTCAGTGAAGGGGAATAAAGTTTACATAAAATATTGATATCAATCTAATGATCTCTAAAACGTGGTATTTATATGTATTTGAATGCTTTTCTACATAACAGTCTATTCTGGGACATAAACGCATTATGATGTATTTTACTGTTGATGTTATTTCAATTTTGTCTGGAAAATTAAAAAGATGAAAAAAAAAAAAAGGAAATAACATTGAAAAAAATCTAAATCAAAGGGATTCAGATTCAAATCTCACTCGACAAATGGTGAATTAATCTTTTTTTTTAAATTAAGTATACCAGTAATGGTTCCCTTCATCTGAACTCATAGGAGAGAGTAATACAGTCAATCAATTGGAGGTACAACTAAGCTTGTGTCATTGATGTATCCTGGACAGCAACTTTATATCATTTCTAAGTCACGATAACAAAGGAGTGAAAGCAAGGCCAATGTGTTACACTGTTGACAATATTAACGTCCACATCAATAAGTTACATTTAGCTCTCAGATGTATATCAGTTAGTATTTTTCCAACTAATGATCATTGAATGAACAATTCTGATCAGACAAGAAAAAGGTATTTGGATTGCTTTTATTCTGTTTGTCTGTGAAATAAAGTTTTGGTGGAGGCATTTGTGAGAACTTGTTAAAATACTTTTTACTTATTTCAAATCCGTACTTCCACTTTTTGCAAATATTAAGTATTATTAGTACATCATCAAGACATTGAGAGAGCATATTTTCAAACATAAATAAGTGTCTATAGTGAGTAAGGAATCAGAATATGTTCTTACTCTAAGCAGATACTTTCATAGGAAAGCTAATGAAAAAATTACTACATGTATTGTGAATACCTGTTTTTTGTTTTTGTTTGACCAGATGCCTTAGATGAGCCTGATCAGAAGCTTGTAGAATATGCCATAGGTGGATTATGTAATTGCTGTTTAGGTAAGAAGATGACAATTTTCTTGTTATGCTGGTTCATGGTTTCACAATCGATGAATTGTTGTTCATGATAATTCTGTGATATTATGTGATTCTGTACTTATCATTTTCATCAGACAGAAACACCAAAATGTATTTTTGTTTACTTACTTAAAATATCCAAACTTACTCTGTCTTTTTAGTGGAAAGCACTGGTATCTCATATTTGTATTTGAAAATGTTATAGTTTATTATCTGCCTTTATCCTTTTGTTTCTCACTGATATTTCGATCATAGGTTATTTTTGCTAGGTGCCTGACCTTCAGAATCAAAGGTGTTGATCATATGAAATTTTTTTTTTTTTTTTTGTTAATGTATAATAGATAAATAATGTATATGAACTGCTACTTTAATGTCTTTATTCCTTTTGATTTTTTATTTCTTGTTTATTTTATTTGATATTCACAAGTTAACAGAAAAATAATACTTTAATTTCATATTTGATAGATAAGAAGATCAAACAACAGATCCTACAACATGATGGAGTGAAGCTTGTGACCAGTTGTTTATCAAGGTGAGTGGACAGTCCTGTGTGGTGTTGTCTCCCCTGTCTATAAAGCTTGTGACCGGTTGTTTATCAAGGTGAGTGGACAGTCCTGTGTGGTGTTGTCTCCCCTGTCTATAAAGCTTGTGACCGGTTGTTTATCAAGGTGAGTGAACAGCCATGTGGTGTTGTCTTTAGGGGTGACACGGTTTACCACCGTGTAACTGAAAAACAATACTTTTCTTTAGATTCGGTACACTGTATAGCAGCGGCAAATTACAGTACATGCACTGTGAGCAGTAATTTTTATATGGGTGTCTCTTTCACTATTTGCCAACAGAGGGTAGATCGACGATATATACAAAAGCTGGTTTCTGACTGGTCAAGCGAATTTGATGAGCCCCAGTCGGAAGAGGCCTTACATTAAAGCGATATTTTTACAGGGAAATGGCACTAGCGCTGAGAGATTCCCCGGCTTGCTATCAATCATCAGTATCAAAACATTTTGGTTTCGGATAAAGGATGCGACAGCAGCTACTTGCCGAATTTGTTTTACATGTATTCAATGTAGCTGTTCATCTATTTATATTTTAGCTTGTTTAGCTTGTCTGCTGAGTGACCAGTCCATGCGGTGTTGTCTCCTTGTCTTTATAATGTGTCTGCTGGGTGTTGTATTGTCTCCTCTGTCTAACTCATCCTTAGTGGTCTGATAAGGTGAGGGGCTGGTTTGTTGTGGGGTTGTCTCCCCTGTCTAACTCATCACTAGTGGTCTGATAAGGTGAGGGGCTGGTTTGGTGTGGGGTTGTCTCCCCTGTCTAACTCATTGTTAGTGGTCTGATAAGGTGAGTGGCTGGTTTGGTGTGGGGTTGTCTCCCCTGTCTAACTCATCACTAGTGGTCTGATAAGGTGAGTGGCTGGTTTGGTGTGGGGTTGTCTCCCCTGTCTAACTCATCACTAGTGGTCTGATAAGGTGAGTGGCTGGTTTGGTGTGGGGTTGTCTCCCCTGTCTAACTCATTGTTAGTGGTCTGATAAGGTGAGTGGCTGGTTTTGTGAGGTGTTGTCTTACCTGTCTACAAAAATTCTTCAAACACAATTGTTAAAGGATCCACAGTTCTATTACCAAGGAGAATAGCTTCCATAGACCATATGTATTTACTGACAGAAGTACTGGTATTCTTAAATGATATGCAATTGTACACAGATAAATATTCATTTCATCATTTCAGACTTATTAATTCTTTGTAATTGTTTGAAAGTGAAATCTGTGAAATATTATTTTTAATGTCTTGAAAAAATAATATTGTTTTATTTTAAAGACCTAATGAAGAGACCGTATTATCAGCAATTACAACACTCATGTACCTTACTACCCCCGAATCAAAGAAAGGTAAGATATTCAATCAGTTTTAATCATTTACAAGGTTTGTCATGTGTAATATTTGGTTTTTACATAGACTAACAACAAACAACTTTTGTTTGTCTTCCATCATGTGTATTCAATACATCAGGAAGTAGCTGGTTATTTACATTCATTAAATGACTCAGGAGCATTTATCATTCAATATCATCAAAGATTTGATAATTTCTCTTACATAAAAAAAAAATTATAATCTAAACAGTTTGACTATTGTTTAACTTAAATTTTGTGTAGACATCTATTTTGCTTGATTTAAAGTTTTGCTAGTTAAATTGTATTTTGGATTGAAATGTAAATAATATAGATAGTAAATACAGCCAAACATTTTCTGAATTATATTACCATTTTTATAAAAAAAAAACAGCGTAGTTCAATTAACAAATCTTGAACTTCTGTTTGTAAATTAGGAAAACTGTCGGTGTTATTTTGTAGAGATTACATCTTTGCCTGTCGTAGAGTGTATGCTGAGGTTTTCTGAGGCTAATAACAAGAGACTTGGTAACCTGGCCAAGGTTTTTCTCCAGGTAAAACTTTTGTATGAAAATTCATACCTACATTCTAGTAAGAATTAATGAAATGCTGGGGCTTATATGTAAGCTCTTTATTTTACCTATTTGTCTATCAATCAATTGGCATTTTGTTCATGTTTATACATTGGACTTTGTATCTCTTGTTAGTGAACAGGACAAATGTTGTAAAAACTTCAAAATTATGATAGTTTTGTGTTATTGATAGTTTTGTGTTATTTTTTTGTCTTTATTTTATCTTTTCTGTAGGACTATTGCTCACCTAGTCAGGTGGATGCAGCCAAACAAATACAGCAACAGTTGTCAGTTCAAAGACAGTCAACTGAGGACACTTAATGTCAGATCAAGGACAGTCTAATGAGGACACCTAATGTTAGATCAAAGAGAGTCTACTGAGGACACCTGATGTCAGATCAAGGACAGTTTACTGAGGACACCTGATGTCAGATCAAGGACAGTCTACTGAGGTCACCTGATGTCAGATCAAGGACAGTTTACTGAGGACACCTGATGTCAGATCAAGGACAGTCTACTGAGGTCACCTGATGTCAGATCAGAGACAGTCTACTGAGGACACCTGATGTCAGATCAAGGACAGTCTACTGAGGACACCTGATGTCAGATCAAGGACAGTTTACTGAGGACACCTGATGTCAGATCAAGGACAGTCTACTGAGGACACATGATGTCAGATCAGGGACAGTCTACTGAGGACACCTGATGTCAGATCAAGGACAGTTTACTGAGGACACCTGATGTCGGTTCAAAGAGAGTCTACTGAGGACACCTGATGTCAGATCAGGCGCAGTGAAGTGAGGACACCTGATGTCGGTTCAAAGAGAGTCTACTGAGGTCACCTGATGTCAGATCAGAGACAGTTTACTGAGGACACCTGATGTCAGATCAAGGACAGTCTACTGAGGACACCTGATGTCAGATCAGGGACAGTCTACTGAGGACACCTGATGTCAGATCATGGACAGTCTACTGAGGACACCTGATGTCAGATCAAGGACAGTCTACTGAGGACACCTAATGTCAGATCAAGGACAGTCTACTGAGGACACCTAATGTCAGATCAAGGACAGTTTACGGAGGACACTTAATGTCAGATCAAGGACAGTCTACTGAGGACACCTGATGTCAGATCAGAGACAGTCTACTGAGGACACCTGATGTCAGATCATGGACAGTCTACTGAGGACACCTGATGTCAGATCAAGGATAGTCTACTGAGGACACCATATGTCAGATCAGAGACAGTCTACTGAGGACAACTGATGTCAGATCAGAGACAGTTTACTGAGGACACCTAATGTCAGATCAAGGACAGTATATGGAGGACACCTGATGTCAGATCAAGGACAGTCTACTGAGGACACCTAATGTCAGATCAGGGACAGTCTACTGAGGACACCTGATGTCAGATCAAGGACAGTCTACTGAGGACACCTGATGTCAGATTAGAGACAGTCTACTGAGGACACCTGATGTCAGATCAGAGACAGTCTGTTGAGGACACCTAATGTCAGATCAAGGACAGTTTACTGAGGACACCTAATGTCAGATCAGAGACAGTCTACTGAGGTCACCTGATGTCAGATCAGAGACAGTTTACTGAGGACACCTAATGTCAGATCAAAGACAGTCTACTGAGGACACCTGATGTCAGATCAAGGACAGTTTACTGAGGACACCTGATGTCGGTTCAAAGAGAGTCTACTGAGGTCACCTGATGTCAGATCAGAGACAGTTTACTGAGGACACCTGATGTCAGATCAAGGACAGTCTACTGAGGACACCTGATGTCAGATCAGGGACAGTCTACTGAGGACACCTGATGTCAGATCAGGGACAGTCTACTGAGGACACCTGATGTCAGATTATGGACAGTCTACTGAGGACACCTGATGTCAGATCAGAGACAGTCTACTGAGGACACCTGATGTCAGATCATGGACAGTCTACTGAGGACACCTGATGTCAGATCAAGGACAGTATATGGAGGACACCTGATGTCAGATCAAGGACAGTCTACTGAGGACACCTAATGTCAGATCAGAGACTGTCTACTGAGGACACCTGATGTCAGATCAGAGACAGTCTACTGAGGACACCTGATGTCAGATCAGAGACAGTCTACGGAGGACACCTAATGTCAGATCAGGCGCAGCGAAGTGAGGATATCTGATGTCGGTTCAAAGAGAGTCTACTGAGGATAAATGATGAGCTAACATTCCAAGTCAGATTCTTGAAGACATCTTTTGAAATACCCTGGAATCTTAACGGTTAGTTGTGTAGCTGTTGAAACAAAAATATTGGTTACCAGTATGTCTCTTTGTCATGTGATTTACAGATATCCTTAATACAGGTTACTTCAACTAAACATCTGAATAGTCAATACTATCCGTTTAACTAGAGGTCAACACTGAATAATTAGATACAATTACTACAAATATTTCATGTCTGATGTGTTCCCTGTCCACCAATGGTCTGCAATTTCCCTCTGCTCTGTCCACCACTGGTCAGCAATTTTCCTCAGCCCTGTCCACCACTGGTCAGCAATTTTCCTCTGCCCTGTCCATCACTGGTCTGCAATTTTCCTCTGCCCTGTCCATCACTGGTCAGCAATTTCCCTCAGCCCTGTCCTCCACTGGTCAGCAATTTCCCTCTGCATTGTCCACCACTGGTCAGCAATTTTCCTCTACCCTGTCCATACTGGTCAGCAATTTCCCTCTGCCCTGTCCAATACCAGTCATCATTTCCGCCATTTTCCTGTGCTGTGACTTACAGTTCCCCTTCAAACATGAGTCCCCACTTCTACTCTGCCATGACCTCCAAAAAGAGTCCTAGTTTCCCCTGCTGTCTATCAAGAGTAATCAGCTACCCCTCTGCTCTAAAAGGAGTAATCAGTTAACCAACTTTCCTGTATAAATACAGTCGTCAAATCTCACAACTACCATATACCTAAAACTATGTACATCTACATCATTCTGGATTCCTTTGTGGCCTCTGATGGACTGGAGTAAGGTAATCTATTAATTCTCTTGGTCTATAGGCATGAAAGGATTTTCGAAAGAATGACAATGATTTTATAGGGACGTTTTATGCATTGTCATTCTATGATACCCTGTTGTTAATAATTGGTTACGTACAATATATATTTGAAACTATAGTTTGACTTTCATATGGATTATTATCTATATCAAGGCAATAAAAGTAATTTCAGAAATAATGCCTATATATTTTTGTGCTTTACGTTACATTGTGATCAATCTCTTGTCCATTTGCAGGTAATGCTTCATTATTAATGTAATTTTTTCTTGTTTTAAAATCTTTAGCATAGATATGCTTAGTGCATGCTCTAAAATCTTGATGGTTATTCTTGGTTTTGAACATAAGTCTGACATGAATGTCCAAATCTGTGAACATATGACAAATGCCACAAACCATATTACAGTTCCAACTATTTTATGGATGGTTTAATGGTGATTGGGTTTAATTGTGCAGTTTGCGAGTTCTTATTATCTGCAAGATTAAATAAAGAAAACAAAAACGTATTAAACAGATCTTTAATTTCTTTCAATTAAAACTATACTATAACAAGACGATCACCGGGAGAATTGTCAATCATCACATAGATGTCATTCTATATAAATATAGGTGCAGCATTTGGATAAGTCATATGTAGATGCTTCACATCTAGTGAATTTTATGACAAACTTGATATGAGTTGGTGCTGCTGTCGATGGGTGTATAATTGCAAAGCCGGAACTAAACCAACACCATATCGAAATAATTACAATTTAGGATAGAATAAGTATGTGAATATACATGCGTATTGATTGATAACATAAGTTATGTTTTGGAAACATCCTTAAAGGTAAGCACATCTTCCAGGCGATGTTTAAATTAAAACACCTGCAGTAGCTATATAGACATTAAATGATCTAGTTGCAGTATGATGTAGTTGGTTTTGAAATGTAACATATAGTTGATTTTAAAATCATTTTGTCGGATATTATATGAATGTGGATGTGACATGTTGTTTGTTATGTGGCTAAGGCCGGTAAAGGAGATTGGTCCCGAAAATTAAATGGTTACGAGGTCCTCCCCTCTCTGACAAGATATAGGATGATATTAGTAGCCTCTTAGTAGAAGGTTGTCAGTCTCTTCTCTCTGAAATAAAGACCAATCAATATATTGCATTTAAACATTGCATTTTCAATTCAGTCAAAAGTGCACTTTTTTATTAACTGATATAAAACCGTTGAGAAAGTTTCATTTTATTTATAAAGATTTTGTTCTCTTTCGTTGTCTTTTACCAACTTTGAAATATCATTTTGAGCAGAGGAACTGGATGTGTTTAAACTCCATGTTATCCTTATCTTTTATGTGCTATTTGAGGTCAGATGTTCCCCTTGTTTTGTGTGTGCTGTTTTGATGTCAAATGTTCCCCTTGTTTTGTGTGTTATTTGAGGTCAGATGTTCCCCTTGTTTTGTGTGCTATTTGAGGTCAGATGTTCCCCTTGTTTTGTGTGCGCTGTATTGATGTCAAATGTTCCCCTTGTTTTATGTGCTATTTGAGGTCAGATGTTCCCCTTGTTTTATGTGCTATTTGATGTCAGATGTTCCCCTTGTTTTGTGTGTGCTGTATTGATGTCAGATGTTCCCCTTGTTTTGTGTGTGCTGTGTTGATGTCAAGTGTTCCCCTTGTTTTGTGTGTTCTGTATTGATGTCAGATGTTCCCCTTGTTTTGTGTGTGCTGTATTGATGTCAAATGTTCCCTTTGTTTTGTGTGTTCTGTTTTGATGTCAAATGTTCCCTTTGTTTTGTGTGTTCTGTATTGATGTCAGATGTTCCCCTTGTTTTGTGTGTTCTGTATTGATGTCAGATGTTCCCCTTGTTTTGTGTGTTCTGTATTGATGTTAAATGTTCCCTTTGTTTTGTGTGCGCTGTATTGATGTCAAATGTTCCCTTTGTTTTGTGTGTTCTGTTTTGATGTCAAATGTTCCCCTTGTTTTGTGTGTTCTGTATTGATGTCAAATGTTCCCCTTGTTTTGTGTGTTCTGTATTGATGTCAGATGTTCCCCTTGTTTTGTGTGCGCTGTATTGATGTCAGATGTTCCCCTTGTTTTGTGTGTGCTGTATTGATGTCAAATGTTCCCCTTGTTTTGTGTGTTCTGTATTGATGTCAGATGCTCCCCGTGTTTTATGTGTTCTGTATTGATGTCAGATGTTCCCCTTGTTTTGTGTGCGCTGTGTTGAGGTCAGATGTTCCCCTTGTTTTGTGTGCGCTGTATTGATGTCAGATGTTCCCCTTGTTTTGTGTGCGCTGTGTTGAGGTCAGATGTTCCCCTTGTTTTGTGTGTGCTGTATTGATGTCAAATGTTCCCATTGTTTTGTGTGCGCTGTGTTGAGGTCAGATGTTCCCCTTGTTTTGTGTGTGCTGTATTGATGTCAAATGTTCCCCTTGTTTTGGGTGTTCTGTTTTGATGATAAATGTTCCCCTTGTTTTGTGTGCGCTGTATTGATATAAAATGTTCCCTTTGTTTTGTGTGCGCTGTATTGATGTCAGATGTTCCCCTTGTTTTGTGTGCGCTGTGTTGAGGTCAGATGTTCCCCTTGTTTTGTGTGTTCTGTATTGATGTCAGATGTTCCCCTTGTTTTGTGTGTTCTGTATTGATGTCAGATGTTCCCCTTGTTTTGTGTGTTCTGTATTGATGTCAGATGTTCCCCTTGTTTTGTGTGTTCTGTGTTGATGTCAGATGTTCCCCTTGTTTTGTGTGCGCTGTATTGATGTCAAATGTTCCCCTTGTTTTGTGTGTTCTGTATTGATGTCAGATGTTCCCCTTGTTTTGTGTGTTCTGTATTGATGTCAGACGTTCCCCTTGTTTTGTGTGCGCTGTATTGATGTCAAATGTTCCCTTTGTTTTGTGTGTTCTGTATTGATGTCAGATGTTCTCCTTGTTTTGTGTGTTCTGTATTGATGTCAAATGTTCCCCTTGTTTTGTGTGCTATTTGAGGTCAGATGTTCCCCTTGTTTTGTGTGTTCTGTATTGAGGTCAGATGTTCCCCTTGTTTTGTGTGTGCTGTATTGATGTCAAATGTTCCCTTTGTTTTGTGCGTTCTGTTTTGATGTCAAATGTTCCCCTTGTTTTGTGTGTGCTGTATTGATGTCAGATGTTCCCCTTGTTTTGTGTGCGCTGTATTGATGTCAGATGTTCCCCTTGTTTTGTGTGTTCTGTATTGATGTCAGATGTTCCCCTTGTTTTGTGTGTTCTGTATTGATGTCAAATGTTCCCCTTGTTTTGTGTGTGCTGTATTGATGTCAAATGTTCCCTTTGTTTTGTGTGTTCTGTTTTGATGTCAAATGTTCCCCTTGTTTTGTGTGTTCTGTATTGATGTCAGATGTTCCCCTTGTTTTGTGTGTTCTGTATTGATGTCAGATGTTCCCCTTGTTTTGTGTGTTCTGTATTGATGTCAAATGTTCCCCTTGTGTTGTGTGTTCTGTATTGATGTCGAATGTTCCCCATGTGTTGTGTGTTCTGTATTGATGTCGAATGTTCCCCATGTGTTGTATGCGTTGTGTTGAGGTGAGATGTTCCCCTTGTTTTGTGTGCGTTGTGTTGAGGTCAGATGTCCCCCATGTGTTGTGTGTGCTGTATTTGAGATCATAACTTCCCCTCGGAGTTCTCCTTGGTAGTGTATGCATAGTATGCGAGCCCAAAAGCCCCAATATATTAACTTACTATTAAGCAATATATGTTTTGATATATTTTATATAGTCCATTGATAGACAATTATGTCATTACCTACTTTGCCTATTGCACAGAAAGGTGGTTTGAAGCCATGTTGACACTGACATCTGTTTGGCTTGATACATCTTCCCCCGTTTTGACAGGGCTGGTGGCAGATTGCTGCAATATTAATAAGTTGATAGAGTTGATTGTACGTGGAATGCATGTCACAAGGAATTATGTGAATTGTAAAGGTTCTTCGAGAAACAAACAGTTTCCTTGAACTGGAATTTATGTTGGGGGGGGGGGGGGGGGGGGGGGGGGAGGTTATCTATCGCTTGAATATCATCTTTTGAAAAAAAAAATACTTAAAAGATTATATAATAAATAATCAGAGAATGTAAGTAAATGAAGGCGTCGTCCATTTGACGCGACACCGTATGAGTGATTTTATGATAAACTATATAAGCACAAACAGATTTAAATTCCTGATTTACGTCTTCAACTTATATTTACCACTTCCGTTACGTGTTGTTCTACCTCATATATATATAATGGATTCTCAGTAGTAATTCTTTCCTAATAAATATAAAAATACCATTGCGGAAACCTTACTTACGTTTTTGACATCTGACACCAGTGTAAGCCGGGGGACAGGAACAGCGATATGGATCCGTGCACTTTCCACCGTGTAGACAGGGTAAAATGCACAGCGCTGAAAAATTATAACCACAATTCCACATCAACTACATCTTCGTTAGCCAAAACTTCTGATTGCGTTTCATTCCACGAATCCTTGGCTAGCGAAGATGCATCAACTACGGTACACTTTAAGGAGAGAAAGACACCCAAGACCAGACTTTGTTTTTAGCCCACCATCATGGTGGACTATTCAAATCGCCCTGCGTCCGTGGTCCGTCCCTCCGTCCCTCCGTCCGTAAACAATTCTTGTTATCGCTATTTCTCAGAAAGTACTGAAGGGATCTTGCTCAAATTTCATATATAGGTTCCCCTTGGTGCCTAGTTATGCATATTGCATTTTGAGACCAATCGGAAAACAACATGGCCGACAGGCAGCCATCTTGGATTTTGACAATTGAAGATTGTTATCGCTATTTCTCAGAAAGTAATGAAGGGATCTTTCTGAAATTTCATATGTAGGTTCCTCTTGGTGCCTAGTTATACATATTGGATTTTGAGACTAATCGGAAAACAACATGGCCGACAGGCAGCCATCTTGGATTTTGACAATTGAAGTTTGATATCGCTATTTCTCAGAAACTAATGAAGGGATCTTTCTGACATTTCATATGTAGGTTCCCCTCGGTGCCTAGTTATGCATATTGCATTTTGAGACTAATCGGAAAACAACATGGCCGACAGGCAGCCATCTTGGATTTTGACAATTGAAACTTGTTATAGCTATTGCTAAGAAAGTGCTGAAGGGATCTTTCTCCAATTTCATATGTAAGTTCCCCTCGGTGCCTAGTTATGCATATTGCATTTTGAGACCGATCGGAAAACAACATGGCCGACAGGCAGCCATCTTGGATTTTGACAATTGAAGTTTGATATCGCTATTTCTCATAAACTAATGAAGGGATCTTTCTGACATTTCATATATAGGTTCCCCTCGGTGCCTAGTTATGCATATTGCATTTTGAGACCGATCGGAAAACAACATGGCCGACAGGCAGCCATCTTGGATTTTGACAATTGAAGATTGCTATCGCTATTTATCAGAAATTGCTGAAAGGATTTTTCTGAAATTTCATTTGTAGGTTGCCCTCTGTGCCTAGTTATGCATATTAGATTTTGAGACCAGTCAGAAAACAACCTGGCCGACAGGCAGCCATCTTGTATTTTGACAATTGAAGTTTGTTATCGCTCTTTTACAGAAGGTACTGAAGGGATCTTTCTCAAATTTCATATGTAGGTTCCCCTTGGTCCCTGGTATTGCATTTTGGGACCAATCCGAAAACAACATGGCCGACAGACAGCCATTATCGCTAAATCTTAAATTTTATATATAGTTTCCCCTTGTTTGAAAAGTACTAGAGGGCTGTTTCTGAATTTACAAATATTAGTAAGACTTAGAGAAAGGGAAAAGTAGAGAAAAGATCAATCTGACATGGAACCTATAAAGATCATTCAATGGTGGGCGCCAAGATCCCTCTGGGATCTCTTGTATAGGGCATGTGGCTGCAGATGCTGTTTTTACGAAACATTTTAACCGACATTTCTCTTCAAGGGTAAATATCTTATCTTTAACGTTCACTTTGTGGTCATTGGATTGTTGGAATTGAAGACAACTCACCCTTTTCACATCGCCTGCCGCCATAACCGGTGGGACACTTGCATCCATACAAACCAAGACAACGTCCACCGTTAAAGCATCCGCCTTTACAGGGAACTACACCAACACAGAAAACGGTAGTACTTAGCATTACACTATGACATCATCTAGACTCTCAATGGATAGTAATTTAGGTCAACACACTCTTTATTACAGAAAAAAACCAATATTACTTTAAAAAACTGTTTCTCATACAGCAACCGTAACAAGTAACACAACGACAACATTCATGTGAATAAGGGTATAAAACAACTAGTACCACAAAAAATCTCTACTTTGCATTTATAAACCTAAGACCACGAATTTCTTAACATTGGAAGGATGTAAACAATTGATGACTTACGTGAGCAGGCAATTTCACCGTCCCAGTTACCAGTTGCTTGGCATGTTATTATGGGTGGTATTTTGACTGGAGCTATCCCAGGGCGACACTGATATTGTACCCTGTTTCCGTAGAGATAGGAGCGGCCCGATATTCGGATGACATTTACCATGTCTGTCACTCGAGGTTTTCCACATGACACTCCTACAACAGATGCTCGTTTAATTTTGGTAGATTCTTCAGAAGCTACATTTTCAAGCACAATAGTTCCTTCACCTAGATACAGAACGAGATCCACTAGTCTTGAGCAGTTTATCTTACTTCGACATATTCATGCTGTTCCTTAACTTGGACTTAGAATAATGTTTTAAAAATAAATCTTACTTCGACATACTCCACTTGGATTCGACCACACATTTTCCGGAGTACAGGTGATTTCCATGTTACCAACACCATGATATCCCGTCATGCACTGTACTGTGTACATCTCGCCCTCTCTATAAGCTGAAGGTATGGTGTGCGCATTCGGCAAATCACGTCGCTCAGGACAGGCTTCAACATTTTCTGTAGTAAGAAAAGCTATACATGTAATTGGAAACTTTTTATTTACCAAAATTCTTAGCATATCCTTTTTGTAGATGCAAACTAGATAGTAAATACATTTTAAATAAACTTTTTTAAGGTACATTTTTATTTGAAAATAAGGACTAGGTATTCACCGAATCTCGCCGAATTCTTATCAATATAATTTGGAAGAGATATTACAAAGTTTGTATTATGAAGTATACATTATTCTTTATTGTGCTCATAAGACATTAAACTCATTCACACAACATAACATATATTTTGAGATACGTTATACCATATATACGAGATGATAAATTTCTTTTGGTTTATTTTGTTTAGTGTCCTTTTGACAGCAAATGTCATTTAAGGACGTTCCTGGTTTTGGGGGTTGAGGAAAGCCGGAGTACCTGGGAGAAAAACCACCGACCTACGGTCAGTACCTGGTAACTGCCCCGCGTGGGTTTCGAACCTGCAACCCAGATCTTTCCTTTGGCAAATGAAAAATGATTAAGCACATTTTGTTCTTTACTACCAGCCTTTTTAAATCTGTCGTGTGAAATGGTCTTGAAATACAGGTAATGTCACGTGACATTAATGGTAGGAACTCCGGACATATAGCTATTACTTTAAACACCATCTGAATTACCGAATCCTTCTTTGTTATGTATGCTGAAAGGATAAAGAAACGCAACTTCAAATTCACGGTTTAATAAAATAATATTTTTAAGCAAATAACGTAAATGTGAATGCAATAAGTTAAGCTCGAATATTGGATTTTTAATAAACGAAGAATTCATTAAGCCGCCATGAATAAGTGTACCCTTATGTACACATTGTTGAAATAGTGGCTGTCCCTAATATCGCTTGGTCCTTCCCGAACAGCTATAACGTCTCTAATTCTGCCGAGCATGGCGATTGACTGTCCGTGCAGGAATGTTATTCCATTCCTCGGCAAGTGCGTTAGCCGATTGGGGGAGGCTTATCGGGATGTCACGCAAATGGACAATGGTAATGAACCGATCTTGACGTCCCGACGTTACACGTGAACGTCCAGATCCCCGTCTGTCATCAACTCTTCCTGTGGTGTTGAGATCTATAGCTAACCGATTTATAGTCGTTCTGTGAACTCCGAAGCGAGTAGCGACCTGTTGTTGAGTGCTGCCACCCATGAGCATTGCGAGAGCCCGTCCTCGATCAACTTGAAATAGCCGTGGTATATTAGTAAAAAAAAAATTAAAGTGTATTGGCGATGATGTGTCTTAGTGATAGTCAGAAATTGACACTAGCTTAAATGGAAAAGAACGCATGTATTTGAACAGTCACGGTATGTTGGTGATTTAGGCGCACCGAAAGTGGATACTTTTTTTTGTCACAGATGAGAGATTTTGAATATTAAATGAGGTAGTAATTAAGGGCGCACAATGTCCCCTTACTCTTATCACGACTATGTATATTCAATACAAAATATTTCACAATTAAAGAAGTTGCGTTTATTAATCTATTCAGTACATCCTGTACAAGTCGTATAATTATAATGATTTTTATGGACGACAGAATGTCTTACCTTCAATACAAGTGGGATTCACAGAACTCCATCTTCCATTAGCCTGACACTGGGAGAACGACGTCCCAGTTATAACATATCCTTCTCTGCAGATCAATTCGATGTGGTCCCCATACACATACTCATCTTTTCTCCCGGTCGTAAGGATGACGTTTGCATCGAATATAGGGAATGTCCCACACGAATTAACTAGTGCAAAAGGAATAGCATGCTTTCAATTCTCACTTCAGAAAACACAGTTGAATATAAGTGGAAATCTTGACCAAATTTTGAAAATAAAAATCGTAATGTACAATAAAACATAATGGCAACAAACGTTACCGCGAAACATTCTTTGTTCCAGAATAGTGTATAAATTAAAGTGTAAAAATAAAAATTACTTTGGCAATCCGGCGAAGAGCTGCTCCATTCTCCAGCTGATGTGCATCTTGCTGTCGTTTCTCCATTTAAAGTGTAACCAACAGGGCAGGAATACGTTATAGTTCCTCCAAGAAGATAATCACTACCGACAACGATAACGTTAGATCGAGTTTTTGGTGCGCCGCAGCTGTTTTTATCACAACGTGGAGACAACCCAGCCCAATGTCCGGTTCTGTTACAGCGTAATACAGCATTCGCAGACATAACGAATCCAATGGCACAGGAATAAACTGCCTCCGAAGGATAGCGCGTTGATGTCACAGACGCTACTGAATTCGGATACACCGGAGGAGGACCGCAGTCCACCGCGATACATCTGAGATTTCGGTCAATATTCCACGTTGCATTCACAGAGCATTTTGCCATCGGATCTCCGCTGAGGGTAAACCCTGAATCACAGTAGAAGGTGACGACACTGTCGAAGGTGGTGCCCATGATAATAGTGCTAGAGTGTGGCAGCACTGGTGGTGGCCCACAGTCAACGGGGGAACAGATTGGTATGTCCCCTTCCCAAAGACTGTTCGCAGCACAACGAAGTACATCGTTCCCCTCTAGTTCGTATCCTGCTTCACAGGTGTAGTACACACTATTCTTAAAACTGAAATCATCTCCATTGAGAATTGCCTCAGATACCTGCGGCGGAGACCCACAAGAGATCGGCTCGCATTGAGGTGGGAGACTTGACCATGACGCATCCTCTAGACACACTAGAACGTCATCCCCAACCAGAGTGTACCCATCCTCACAGAAGTAGGTGAGAAGGTTTCCATATGTATACAAATCTCCTACACGTCCAGAGTTGGCGACGAACGTGGGTTCACCACAGCTCACAGGATTACAGGAAGGGAATTTAGCACTCCATTTTCCGTTCTCTATGCATGTTAAGATGTTTTCACCTTCCAAATCAAATCCTTCATCGCACGTGTAAATAGCACGACTTTGGTAAACGACGCCGTTTTCCATGACTTCACCGTTGAAAATCCTCTCCGGCTTTGGACAGGTAATCCTGTCACATTGTGGTAGAGTGCCATTCCACGATCCTTCAGATGTGCAGACTAGATCAGAGTTACCAACCATGACATAGCCTTCATCACAATTGTATGATGCCACGTCGGCAACGACATATTGGACTTTAACCAGAGAAGGCGAGCCTTTCCAAATGGACGGAGCAGTGCACGTTATGAGTCGGCATGTAGGTAAAGAACCACTCCAAGAACCGTTCTGTTGACAAGTTCGTCTTCCCAATCCTACAAGTTCATATCCAAATCCACATGAATAGACTACTTCGTGATTAAAATTGAATTCTGAACCCTCAATCTGTCCATTTTCAAACTCCCCTGGATTTCCACATGAAATTATCGAACATACAGGAATGACAGTCGCTGACCAAGATCCGTCCCCTTTACATGTTAATTGAGCATCACCACTGATAGAATACCCATCCATGCACTCTACAGTAAGTGTATCACCATAGAGGAAACTGTCGCCAATAACACGTGCATTACTTATGACCGGGACGTCTTCACATTCTGCTCGCGAGCACTCTATACGTACTGCCGACCACCTGCCGTCCAACCCACACGTTGCAGTAACAACCGACCCCCCTATGCTTTTGAAACCTTCGTTACACCGTACCTCAACCATACTGTTATAAGTTGTTGACCCATTCAAGAGGCTTGTCATCGCATTGGGTTTGGCTGGAATATCATCACACATTATGATTGTACATCGGGGGAATGGGCGTGACCACTTCCTTGTTGCTTCGCATCTTCTTGTATGATGTCCTCTAGATAGTTCGAAACCTTCGTTACAGTCTATCTGAATGGTATCCCCAAAGTGGTAGTTTGGCTGTCGTGGACTCGTGATTCTGGCATTAGGCGGTGTCCGTGGTGGTATACAACGTATCTTATTACAGGTTGGCTCTGGGCCGGACCAAATCTTGCTGTACATACACAAACGGAACGGGATCGAGTCAAGAATATAGCCCGGGTTACAGCGATATCGTATCTGACTTCCAAGATTGTAGACATTACCAAGGATTTCCCCGTTCTCAATTGGCTGTGGCGGGAGACACGAAAAAGTAGTACATGTCGGAGGGTCACCCGACCAATTTCCGTTTGACTCGCATATTCTAGTCAAATTACCATTTGCTTCGAAACCTGTTTCACAGGTGTATGTAACAATGCTACCATACCCAACGGCAGCGAAATCAACCACTCCATTCAATATTTTTTCTGGGGTTGGGCACTCTATCTGGTTACATGTAGGTTCTGTTCCGTTCCATGTTCCGTTCGATTGACAAGTGATTGCTGGATTACCAGTCATGTAATAACCTTCGTTACACTTGAACATTAACACCGTTTCATATACGTTGTCAAATTCATTTTCTATGTCACCATTTTGTATGGAAAACGAGCCTGCACATCGGATAATATTACAAAATGGCAAAATTCCATTCCATCTTCCGTCTGAAGAACACCTTCTTGTGCCGCTGCCAACTATTATGAATCCCTCATCACAGCTGTACGTTGCGGTCGAACCTACAGTTATCCCATCCAATGTAATGGTCCCATTCTGAAAAATCTCCTCCTCTTCTATATTGGAGCATGCTTTTGGAATGCATTTGGGTGGACTATCTGGATAGATGCCATCGATGCGACATTCCAGTTCACGCCGCCCTGTAAGGTCATATCCAGTATTACACTCATACGTAACAACACCGTCATTAGAAACCGTAAACGTGGCGAAAGCAACTACTGGTGGTGGATCACAGATAACACAGACCGGCGATGGACCGCTCCACCTACCACTCTCCAGACACGTTCTCTCGGAGGACCCAAACAAAACATAGCCTGATCTACAAGTATACGAGACTACAGAGCCATATTCAGTTTTAAATGTGGAAGGATATCCATTCGATAGAAAGGCTCTGTTACAATTGACTATTTCACAGATAGGTATGGTAGCATCCCATTCTCCATTAGATAGACAAGTTCTGTTTGCTGCACCCACCAAATCATATCCGACATCGCATTCATAGTGGATCGTATTATTAAAGGTGAAATCTGACCCGTACATACGGCCATTTGATGTAACCGACGAGGGTGATTCACACCGCACTATGTTACAAGATGGCACTACTCCTGCCCATTCTGCGGAGGCCGAACAAATTAACGTAGAGGTATCTTCTAATGAATAACCTGTTTCGCAGAAATATGAAGCCAACGAGTTAAACGTTGACCCGTTGGTTGTTCGTCCTCCGTTGTCAATAGTTGGTGGATCACTACATCTAACAGGATTACAGACAGGATCCGTGCCGAACCAGGACAAGGTAGGCATACACCTTCGCACATCATTTCCTTCTAGTTCATAACCAGCATCACATTCATATGTAGCCACGGAACCGAGTTTCAGCTCTTTGAAATCCACGTTACCATTTGTGATAGAGAATGGGGGAGAACAGCTACCTGGTTGACAAGTAGGGGCATTGCCAGACCAATATCCTTCCGGTTGGCATATCCTGATAGACTCTCCCTCTAACTCGTAGCCTGGATTGCAGGAATATTCCGCTTTACTGGTAAAAGTGCGTCCATGCGTAGTGACTAATCCGTTGCGTATGTTTCTTAATGCTGGACATTCTACCGGGGCACACGTAGGAGGAGACGGTGTCCAAGAACCGTCAGCCTGACACGTCAGACTAGTATCTCCCTCAATGTCATACCCTTCATTGCAATGGTATGTCACTACATCACCAAAATAATAGGCACTGTTTGTGAAGTAGCCATTTGAAATGAAAGGCGGCTTTGCACATTCACGTCTTCTACAATTTGGTATTTGACTTGTCCAGCGGCCGCCCTGTTCACATGTCCTTTCCTCCACTCCGCTGATTAGGTAGCCGTCATCACAAAGATATCTTACTGTGTTACCATAAGTGAATTCGTTTCCGATAAATCGACCATTTTCGACTGCATCTGGCGTCCCACACGAGACGGGACTACACATAGGTTTTCCTTCGCTCCAAGACCCATTTTGAAGACAAGATCTTTGAGCGTTACCCTGTATTTCAAACCCTCCGTTGCACTGATAGGTTGCAATCGACCGATATGTGTAGCTGTCGGCTTTGAGTATACTATTTGACACGCTATCCGGGACACCACAGTCAACAGGTACACACTCAGGCGGAGGCGGTTCCCAAAGCCTAGTTTCAACACATTCGGCAATGTTATCTAATGCTAGTATAGTATAGCCTGGGTTACAAATGTACTCTGCTGTACTTAGAAACGTGAGTGAAGTCCAAACTGCCTTACCATTAATGACATTTGGTGGCTCTGGGCATACCAAAATGTTACATACAGGTACGTTTTGTTCCCATTCTCCAGACGGAAGACACCGAATTGTGCCAGAGGGATTTTTATCAGACAAAGCGTATGCGAAATCGCACTCATACGTTAGCATGTGTCCCACTGAATATTCGGCTAGTTCATCTCTAGGCGACGCCATGTCAACGTGAGGTGGTGCCTTGCATTTTTGGAGATCACAGGAAGGTATGCTTCTGGAAAATGTTCCATCCGACTGACACAGGACAGTGGAATGGTTCGTGTACATCCTGTGCCCTTCAGCGCAGCCAAAATTAATGGTATCCCCAGGAGAAAATATTCTGTTTGAATGGAGAACCCTGGTGTTTTTGGATAGTTCGGGAAGGCTGCACTTCACAGCTACAAAATCAAGTAGAACATACTTTAGTGTATTCCACGTAATATTAAGGTGGTATAATACTAATTGACGATTTATGACTCCATACTCGAGATTTATAAGACACCAAGCTATGAGTACAATTACAATCAGTTGCATTTTCTGATGAATCAGAGTTCTGTTGTTCTGTCTTACCTTCACAGGTAGGTTCTTTGCCTTCCCAGTAACCTTTATCATTACAATAACGGGTTCGGTTGCCAACTAGACGATGATTTTTGTAGCATGTGTAGCGGACTCTGTTGTCATAGCTAAAGACACCATCTACAAATCCGTTTTTTATGTTTCCAGGATAGCCGCATTCCACGCCTGGATAAAAGATCAACATAATGCCAAGAGAATATCTAAGACTACATTATATAGAGTGTGCCATGTAGTAATTAAACATAGTTTCAAGTCCTTCTATACCTATATATCTATGTAAAATCGGATGTGCGTCACATTTTGTCACGTTCCTTATCTGGTTTTCGAACAACATTGCTTTCCGTGTTTACGTCGTATATAAATATAATATGGAAGTACTATGTAACCATTTAATTACTGAGGTAACAGTGTACAGTAAAAATGCTAAATTCTAAAAAAAAAAAAAAATAGGCACATGTTTTAGATATGTAAACATTGACAGTTAACCCTACATATTACCTCCAACAAAGTGTATATTTTTGTAATCTATACAACATTTGCAATTTTAATACAGCTCTGAAGGATAAGTAAACTGATATTTTCTATGTTTTTGGAGCTGTGATACCATGGTAACAACTTTAAAATAGCTTAAAAATTGCAAAAAATTATGTTTGACCCGAAATAACACAATTCTCTACACATTTATTTTCTAAAACCTATTTGAAATTAAAATCTCTATCCCAAAGACAGAATTCTTCTTGTTTTGACATATGTTGTATATCAAGTTTTCCCGCTATCTTACCTTGATTATGAGCCTCCATTTTTCGCTGTAGGCAAAATTGAATTATCCGCAAATTTAAAATCCGGAACCAAATGTGAAGCCTGTATGAACTACTTCATAGTGAATATACCAATTATAGTGTACATTTGTTGTTTTTTTCACATTTTGTTATGCTTATCATAATAAAGGAATTATTTGCTTAAAAAAAAAAACCGCTCATGGCCAGGCTATCATACTGTGGTGTGCTACCTGAGTACATGAACGATAAAAGCTTTTTATTATTTTTTCTAATTAATGTTTCCATAGAAAGAGGAGCTGTTTGACAGTAGTTAAGTGCATAAATGATTTACTTTAGTTTTGACGTAAGTAATTAACAGTGCCTACTGTAAACAATTGACCGACAACGCTTATGGTTTACAGTGCCTATCGTTTACAATTAATTGACAGAACTTGTTGTTTACAGTAATTTACCATGCCTATCGTTTACAATTGACGGGCAGAGCTTGTTGTTTACATTAAGATACAATTCCTATTTCATACAATTGTCTGACAGCCTTGTGGTTTAAAGTAATTTGCTGTGCCTATATTTTACAAAATTCCAAAAATGTACTAAATAGCAATAGCAGTATGAATAAAAGTACAAATATCTACTTACGCTGACAGGTAGGAGTTCTCTCCCCCTCCCAGTCGCCAGTTACCAGACACTGCCTTCTGTCCCTTCCCGCCACATTGAAGCCTCGCAGACAGGCATATGTCACGATGGAACCGGATGTAGTGCCACCGTACTCGATTGTGCCGTAGGTAGGCGTGACCGGAACCGGACAATCTTAACAACAAAAACATTTCATTTCTGTTAAAAACATCAACTCATTGTTGTGTTGAGCAATAATGAGATTATTTTGATTTGTTTAATGTTTAAAAAAAATCTTCATATAGCAGAATGATCGACACATTTAGGAAACGTTTGTGTTTTTGGTTAAAGCCAATAATAATTGAGTGGTCCTCAATTAATTAAACCTCCTCAAGTATTTGAGAAGATAGTTGTTAATATGAGCTCAGAAGAAAAGAAAAAAGAGAAAAAATCATATATGTATGTATGGTCTTTGTGGTCACACCTCCGATAACATTTTCCGAGTGGACTATGCATAAATTAGTTTCATTATTGCTGTCTTCCACACAGGATGAACCCATACACCACATTAATTTAATGTATAGCAAGCTGTAATACCAATCCTGCCAAATACGTATATTGTTGTCATAGGAAATCAGTACTCATTATCTTTTTCGCAATTTAATGAAAATGTGCTGCATTGGTTTTCATCCTAACTAAAAGACACATGATCTTAATTACATATGGTTTTCGTTCGCCTATTAGAAAAATTGAGAATTGGAGATTATGGAAAATCCCCGTGGTCAGCGTCGTTGACGGTGTCGGCGTTGCGAAGTTAAAGTTTTGTTGCAAGTATTGAAGTGGTCTGGTGTTGAACTACATAACTTCCATACTAACCATCACAAGTTTCATCTCTGCTATAACTCCTGTTTATTTAAAGTTTTTTTCCCCACATAATCGCTGTATTTTCTTTCTATCAATAATTAATTATTTAGAATTTAGGGTTAATATTTTCATCTCACCTGCCGCGGCAAGTTAGCTTATGCGGTGGTGCGGCGTCCGTTGTCGGCCGTCTGCCCGGCGTCATCATTTTTAGCTCACCTGGACCGAAGGTCCGGTGAGCTTATGCCATGGCGCAGCGTCCGTCGTCCGTCCGTCCGTCAACGTTTGCTTCAAATCGCTACTAGTCATAAAGTTCTTATTGGATTTTGACCAAATTTGGCCAGAAACATCCTTGGCAGAATGGGAACAGATTTTGCATCAATGGTGACTGACCCCTGAGGGGCCAAAGGGGCGGGGCCAAATATGGGTAATAGCGGTAATTCCTCTAAATCTCTACTAGTCATAAAGTTATGAATGGATTTGAACCCAATTTGGTCAGAAACATCCTTGGGGAAGGGGAAAAGATTTTGCATAAATGGTGGCTCTGACCCCCGAGGGGCCAAAGGGGCGGGGCCCAATAGGGGAAATTAAGGTAATTCCTTTAAATCGCTACTTGTGATAAAGTTATGAATGGATTTCAACCCAATTTGGTCAGAAACATCCTTGGGGAAAGGGGAAGAGATTTTGCATAAATGGTGGCTCTGACCCCCTAGGGGCCAAAGGGGCGGCGCCCAATAGGGGTAATACAGGTAATTCCTTTAAATCACTACTAGTCATAAAGTTATGAATGGATTTGAACCCAATTTGGTCAGAAACACCCCTTGGGGGAAGGGGAAAAGTTTTTGCATAAATGGTGGCTCTGACCGCAAAGGGGCCAAAGGGGCGGGGCCAAATATGGGAAATAGAGGTAATTCCTCTAAATCTCTACTAGTCATAAAGTTATGAATGGATTTGAACCCAATTTGGTCAGAAACATCCTTGGGGGAAGAGGAAAAGATTTTGCATAAATGGTGGCTCTGACCCCCGAGGGGCCAAAGGGGGGGGGCCCAATAGGGGAAATTAAGGTAATTCCTTTAAATCGCTACTTGTCATAAAGTTATGAATGGATTTCAACCCAATTTGGTCAGAAACATCCTTGGGGGAAGGGGAACAGATTTTGCATAAATGGTGGCTCTGACCCCCTAGGGGCCAAAGGGGCGGGGCCCAATAGGGGTAATAGAGGTAATTCCTTTAAATCACTACTAGTCATAACGTTATGAATGGATTTGAACCCAATTTGGTCAGAAACATCCTTGGGGGAAGGGGAAAAGTTTTTGCATAAATGGTGGCTCTGACCCCAAAGGGACCAAAGGGGCGGGGCCCAATAGCGGAAATTAAGGTAATTCCTTTAAATCGCTACTTGTTATAAAGTTATCAATGGATTTGAACCCAATTTGGTCAGAGATATCTTTAGGGGAAGGGGAACAGATTTTGCGTAAATGGTGGCTCTGACCCCAAAGGGGCTAAAGGGACGGGGCCAAATATGGGAAATAGAGGTAATTCCTCTAAATCGCTACTAATCATAAAGTTATGAATGGATTTCAACCCAACTTGGTCAGAAACATCCTTGGGGGAAGGGGAAAAGATTTTGCATAAATGGTGGCTCTGACCCCCGAGGGGCAAAAGGGGCAGGGCCCAATAGGGGAAATAAAGGTAATTCCTTTAAATCACTACTAGTCATAAAGTTATGAATGGATTTGAACCAAATTTTGTCAGAAATACCCTTTGGGGAAGGGGAAAAGATTTTGCATAAATGGTGATTCTGACCCCTGAGGGGCCAAAGGGGCAGGGCCAAATATGGAAAATAGAGGTAATTCCTCTAAATCTCTACTTGTCATAAAGTTAAAAATGGATTTGAACCCAATTTGGTCAGAAACATCCTTGGGGGAAGGGGAAGAGATTTTGCATAAATAGTGGCTCTGACCCCCGAGGGGCCAAAGGGGCGGGGCCCAATAGGGGTAATAGAGGTAATTCCTTTAAATCACTACTAGTCATAAAGTTATGAATGGATTTGAACCCAATTCGGTCAGAAACATCCTTGGGGAAAGGGGAACAGATTTTGCATAAATGGTGATTCTGACCCCCGAGGGGCCAAAGGGGCGGGGCCAAATATGGGAAATAGAGGTAATTCCTCTAAATCTCTATTAGTCATAAAGTTGTGAAAGGATTTGAACCCAATTTGGTCAGAAACATCCTTGGGGGAAGGGGAACAGATTTTGCATAAATGGTGGCTCTGACCCTAAAGGGGCCCAAAGGGAGGGGCCCAGTGGGGGAAATAGAGGTAATTCCTTTGAATCGCTACTAGTCATCAAGTTATGAATGGATTTGAACCCAATTTGGTCAGAAACAGGGGAACAGATTTTGCATAAATGGGGACTCTGACCCCCGAATGGCCAAAGGGGCGGGCCCAATAGGTGAAATAGAGGTAATTCCTTTAAATCGCTACTAGTCATAAAGTGATGAATGCATGTTCTATAAACAATTCTTGAGGTCTTTCAGACCTTAGAGAGTCTGGACTTCATTAATCTTTAAAGCAGTTCGGATTCCCACACTATAACCATATATAGCATTGTTAGAGTTTTACAAATAAAACAATTTGAATATGAACATTATTTCAACATTTGGTCTAATCCAACCAGGTGAGCGATACAGGCCCCATGGGCCTCTTGTTATTTAAACAACTTCTTCTCAATAACCATGGGCACCAGATACCTAATATTAGGCTTGTAGCATGTTGGGATGAAGGGCTACCAAGTTTGTTCAAATAAATGACCTTTACTTACATTCAAGGTCACAGGTGTCGAATAGGCTTTAATCATTCAACGATTTTTTCTAAATAACCAATAAACCTTGGGACTTGATGTAATCTTTGTAGACTGCTGGAGTAAAGGGCTACCAATTTTGTTCAAATGAATGACCTTGAACTTCATTCAAGGTTACATGGGCCAAATGGGCATCAATCTTTAAAAGACTTCTCAATAACCGAGAGCCCTAGGGGCTTGATATTGGGCATGTAGCATGCTGGGGTTAAGGGCTACCAATTTTGTTAACACGAATGATCTTGGCATACATTCAGTGTCACAGGGGTCAAATAAGTGACTTTTTCTCAATAACAAACAGACTCAGGGACTTGATAATGAGTTTGTAGCATGCTGGAGTGAAAGGCTACAAATTCTGTTTAAATGAATGACCTTGACCTATATTCAAGGTCACAGGAGTCAAATAGACTAAACAACTTTAACGACTTCTTCTCTATAACCAAGGGACCCAGGGAGTTGATATTAGGCCAGTAGCTTGCTTAGGCGAAGGATAGAAAGTTTGTTGTAAATGAATTACCTGGACCATTAGTTAAGTTTGAAAGAGTTAAATTGGCCAAAAAATTTAAAAGACACCTTTTCAAATAATTATGTTTATGTATAAAAAGAGTCACTTGATAGCAGGTGTGCGATTCAGGTCCATTGGGCCCTTGTTCGTTAATGCTACAATAACTGGTTGAGGTGTCATCATTTCCATTAAAACTAAAGGGTTCGTCATATACATTACTGATCGAGTTTTTATCATTTCCATTAAATTTACAGGTATGGTCATTGACATACATGTTCTATTGTAATATCTTATCACATTCAGAGATGAACAATATCATTCCAATTAGAATAAAAAATAATGATTTAAAACTATTGACTGGGGGCAAATCTAAGGATAGACATAAAAAGTTATCAAAGATTAATAAATACATTATTTACAATCCACTTTCCCAATCCTCCTCATGATACATTATTGACCCATGCCCTCTCCGAATCCTCCTCGTGATACATTATTGGCCCAACCCTCTCCGAGTTCTCCTCGAGATACATTATTGGCCCATCCCCTCTCCCAGTCCTCGAGATATATTATTGACCCATCCCCTGTCCCAATTCTCCTCATGATACATTATTGGCCCATCCCCTCTCCCAGTCCTCGAGATATATTATTGACCCATCCCCTCCCCCTAACCTCCTCGTGATACATTATTGACCTATGCCCTCTCCCAGTTCTCCTCGTGATACTTTATTGGCCCATCCCCTCTCCCAGTTCTCGTGCTACATGATTGGCCCATCCCCTCTCCCAAACCTTCTCGTGATACATGATTGGCCCATGCCCTCTCCCAGTTCTCCTCGAGATACATTATTGGCCCATCCCTTCTCCCAATCCTCGTGATAAATTATTGGCCCATCCCCTCCCCAAGTTCTCCTCGTGATACATTATTGGCCCATCCCCTCCCCCAATCCTCGTGATACATTATTGGTCCATCCCCTCTCCCAATCCTCGTGATGCATTATTGGCCCATCCCCTCTCCCAATCCTCGTGATACATTATTGGTCCATCCCCTCTCCCAATCCTCGTGATACATTATTGACCCATCCCCTCTTGATCCTCCTCGTGATACATTATTGGCCTTTCCCCTCCCCCAATCCTCGTGATTCATTATTGGCCCATCTCCTCTCCCAATCCTCGTGATACATTATTGGCCCATCCCCTCTCCCAATCCTCTCCGTGGTACATTATTGGCCCATCCCCTCTCCCAATCCTCTCCGTGGTACATTATTGGCCCATCCCCTCTCCCAATCCTCATCGTGATACATTATTGAGCCATCCCCTCTTGATCCTCATCGTGATACATTATTAACCCATCCCATCTCCCAATCCTCCTCGTGATACATTATTGGCCCATCCCCTCTCCCAATCCTCTCCGTGGTACATTATTGGCCCATCCCCTCTCCCAATCCTCATCGTGATACATTATTGAGCCATCCCCTCTTGATCCTCATCGTGATACATTATTAACCCATCCCCTCTCCCAATTCTATTCGTAATACATTATTGGCCCATCCCCTCTCCCAATCCTCCCCGTGATACATTATTGGCCCATCCCCGTCCTAAATCCTCGTGATACATTTTTGGCCGATCCCCTCTCCCAATTCTCCACGTGATACATTATTGGCCAATCCCCTCTTCCAATCCTCCTTGCGATACATTATTGACCCATCCCCTCTTGATCCTCCTCGTGATACATTATTGGCCCATCCCCTCTCCCAGTTCTCGTGATACATTATTGGCCCATCCCCTCCCCCAATCCTGGTGATACATTATTGGCCCTTCCCTTCTCCCGATCCTCCTTATGATACATTATTGGCCGATCCCTCTCCCAATCCTCATCGTGATACATTATTGGCCCATCCCCTCTCCCAATCCTCCCCGTGTTACATTATTGGCCCATGCCCTCTCCCAATTCTCCACCTGATACATTATTGGCCAATCCTCTCTCCCTATCCTCCTCGTGATACATTATTGGCCCATCCCCTCCCCGAATCCTGGTGATACATTATTGGCCCTTCCCCTCTCCCGATCCTCCTTATGATACATTATTGGCCCTTCCCCTCTCCCTATCCTCCTTGTGATACATTATTGGCCCATCCCCTCTCCCAAACCTCATCGTGATACATTATTGGCCCATCCCCTCTCCCAATCCTCGTGATACATTATTGGGCCATCCCTTCCTCAATCCTCGTGATACATGATTGGCCCATCCCCTCTCCCAATCCTCCTTGTGATACATTATTGGCCGATCCCCTCTCCCAATCCTCCCCGTGATACATTATTGGGCCATCCCCTCTCCCAATTCTCAACGTGATAACTTATTGGCCCATCCCCTCTCCCAAATCCTCGTGATACATTATTGGCCGATCCCCTCGCCCAATCCTCCCCGTGATGCATTATTGGCCCTTCCCCTCCCTCAATCCTCGTGATTCATTATTGGCCCATCCCCTCTCCCAATCCTCCTCGTGATACATTATTTGCCCATCCCCTCTCCCAATCCTCCCCGTGGTACATTATTGGCCCATCCCCTCTCCCAATCCTCATCGTGATACATTATTGAGCCACATCCTCTTGATCCTCATCGTGATACATTATTAACCCATCCCCTCTCCCAATTCTATTCGTAATACATTATTGGCCCATCCCCTCTTGATCCTACTCGTGAAACATTATTGGCCCATCCTCTCTCCAAATCCTTCCCGTGATACATTATTGGCCCATCCCCTCCCTAAATCCTCGTGATACATTTTTGGCCGATCCCCTCTCCCAATTCTCCACGTGATACATTATTGGCCAATCCCCTCTTCCAATCCTCGTGATACATTATTGGGCCATCCCTTCCTCAATCCTCGTGATACATGATTGGCCCATCCCCTCTCCCAATCCTCCTTGTGATACATTATTGGCCGATCCCCTCTCCCAATCCTCCCCGTGATACATTATTGGGCCATCCCCTCTCCCAATTCTCCACGTGATAACTTATTGGCCCATCCCCTCTCCCAAATCCTCGTGATACATTATTGGCCGATCCCCTCGCCCAATCCTCCCCGTGATGCATTATTGGCCCTTCCCCTCCCTCAATCCTCGTGATTCATTATTGGCCCATCCCCTCTCCCAATCCTCCTCGTGATACATTATTTGCCCATCCCCTCTCCCAATCCTCCCCGTGGTACATTATTGGCCCATCCCCTCTCCCAATCCTCATCGTGATACATTATTGAGCCACCCCCTCTTGATCCTCATCGTGATACATTATTAACCCATCCCCTCTCCCAATTCTATTCGTAATACATTATTGGCCCATCCCCTCTTGATCCTACTTGTGAAACATTATTGGCCCATCCTCTCTCCCAATCCTCCCCGTGATACATTATTGGCCCATCCCCTCCCTAAATCCTCGTGATACATTTTTGGCCGATCCCCTCTCCCAATTCTCAACGTGATACATTATTGGCCAATCCCCTCTTCCAATCCTTGTGATACATTATTGACCCATCCCCTCTTGATCCTCCTCGTGATACATTATTGGCCTTTCCCCTCCCCCAATCCTCGTGATTCATTATTGGCCCATCTCCTCTCCCAATCCTCGTGATACATTATTGGCCCATCCCCTCTCCCAATCCTCTCCGTGGTACATTATTGGCCCATCCCCTCTCCCAATCCTCTCCGTGGTACATTATTGGCCCATCCCCTCTCCCAATCCTCATCGTGATACATTATTGAGCCATCCCCTCTTGATCCTCATCGTGATACATTATTAACCCATCCCCTCTCCCAATCCTCCTCGTGATACATTATTGGCCCATCCCCTCTCCCAATCCTCTCCGTGGTACATTATTGGCCCATCCCCTCTCCCAATCCTCATCGTGATACATTATTGAGCCATCCCCTCTTGATCCTCATCGTGATACATTATTAACCCATCCCCTCTCCCAATTCCATTCGTAATACATTATTGGCCCATCCCCTCTCCCAATTCTCCCCGTGATACATTATTGGCCCATCCCCTCCCCCAATCCTGGTGATACATTATTGGCCCTTCCCTTCTCCCGATCCTCCTTATGATACATTATTGGCCGATCCCTCTCCCAATCCTCATCGTGATACATTATTGGCCCATCCCCTCTCCCAATCCTCCCCGTGATACATTATTGGCCCATGCCCTCTCCCAATTCTCCACCTGATACATTATTGGCCAATCCTCTCTCCCTATCCTCCTCGTGATACATTATTGGCCCATCCCCTCTCCCGATCCTGGTGATACATTATTGGCCCTTCCCCTCCCCCAATCCTGGTGATACATTATTGGCCCTTCCCCTCTCCCGATCCTCCTTATGATACATTATTGGCCCTTCCCCTCTCCCTATCCTCCTTGTGATACATTATTGGCCCATCCCCTCTCCCAATCCTCATCGTGATACATTATTGGCCCATCCCCTCTCCCAATCCTCGTGATACATTATTGGGCCATCCCTTCCTCAATCCTCGTGATACATGATTGGCCCATCCCCTCTCCCAATCCTCCTTGTGATACATTATTGGCCGATCCCCTCTCCCAATCCTCCCCGTGATACATTATTGGGCCATCCCCTCTCCCAATTCTCCACGTGATAACTTATGGGCCCATCCCCTCTCCCAAATCCTCGTGATACATTATTGGCCGATCCCCTCGCCCAATCCTCCCCGTGATGCATTATTGGTCCTTCCCCTCCCTCAATCCTCGTGATTCATTATTGGCCCATCCCCTCTCCCAATCCTCCTCGTGATACATTATTTGCCCATCCCCTCTCCCAATCCTCCCCGTGGTACATTATTGGCCCATCCCCTCTCCCAATCCTCATCGTGATACATTATTGAGCCACCCCCTCTTGATCCTCATCGTGATACATTATTAACCCATCCCCTCTCCCAATTCTATTCGTAATACATTATTGGCCCATCCCCTCTTGATCCTACTCGTGAAACATTATTGGCCCATCCTCTCTCCCAATCCTCCCCGTGATACATTATTGGCCCATCCCCTCCCTAAATCCTCGTGATACATTTTTGGCCGATCCCCTCTCCCAATTCTCCACGTGATACATTATTGGCCAATCCCCTCTTCCAATCCTTGTGATACATTATTGACCCATCCCCTCTTGATCCTCCTCGTGATTCATTATTGGCCCATCTCCTCTCCCAATCCTCGTGATACATTATTGGCCCATCCCCTCTCCGTGGTACATTATTGGCCCATCCCCTCTCCCAATCCTCATCGTGATACATTATTGAGCCATCCCCTCTTGATCCTCATCGTGATACATTATTAACCCATCCCATCTTCCAATTCTCCTCCTGATACATTATTGGCCCATCCCCTCTCCCAATCCTCATCGTGATACATTATTAACCCATCCCCTCTCCCAATTATATTCGTAATACATTATTGGCCCATCCCCTCTCCCAATCCTCCCCGTGATACATTATTGGCCCATCCCCGTCCTAAATCCTCGTGATACATTTTTGGCCGATCCCCTCTCCCAATTCTCCACGTGATACATTATTGGCCAATCCCCTCTTCCAATCCTCCTTGCGATACATTATTGACCCATCCCCTCTTGATCCTCCTCGTGATACATTATTGGCCCATCCCCTCTCCCAGTTCTCGTGATACATTATTGGCCCATCCCCTCCCCCAATCCTGGTGATACATTATTGGCCCTTCCCTTCTCCCGATCCTCCTTATGATACATTATTGGCCGATCCCTCTCCCAATCCTCATCGTGATACATTATTGGCCCATCCCCTCTCCCAATCCTCCCCGTGATACATTATTGGCCCATGCCCTCTCCCAATTCTCCACCTGATACATTATTGGCCAATCCTCTCTCCCTATCCTCCTCGTGATACATTATTGGCCCATCCCCTCCCCCAATCCTGGTGATACATTATTGGCCCTTCCCCTCTCCCGATCCTCCTTATGATACATTATTGGCCCTTCCCCTCTCCCTATCCTCCTTGTGATACATTATTGGCCCATCCCCTCTCCCAATCCTCATCGTGATACATTATTGGCCCATCCCCTCTCCCAATCCTCGTGATACATTATTGGGCCATCCCTTCCTCAATCCTCGTGATACATGATTGGCCCATCCCCTCTCCCAATCCTCCTTGTGATACATTATTGGCCGATCCCCTCTCCCAATCCTCCCCGTGATACATTATTGGGCCATCCCCTCTCCCAATTCTCCACGTGATAACTTATTGGCCCATCCCCTCTCCCAATCATCGTGATTCATTATTGGCCCATCCCCTCTCCCAATCCTCCCCGTGATACATAATTGGCACATCCCCTCCCCCAATCCTCGTGAAACATTATTTGCCCCCCCCCCCCCCCCAATCCTCGTGAAACATTATTTGCCCCCCCCCCCCCCCCCGTGATACATTATTGGGGTCCATGCCCTCTCCCAATCCTCCCCGTGATACATAATTGTCACATCCCCTCCCCCAATCCTCGTGAAACATTATTTGCCCATCCCCTCCCCCAATTCTCGTGATACATTATTGGCCCATTCCCTCTCCCAATCCTCGTGATACATTATTGGCCCATCCCCTCTCCCAATCCTCTTTGTCATACATTGTTTGCCCTTCCCCTCCCCCAATCCTCGTGATACATTATTGGCCCATCCCCTCATTCATTGTCTACAAATCTTCTCCCCAATCCTCCTCGTTAAGGATATTGGAATGCATGAGTGAATGCATCGGTAAGTCTGATTGGTGTAAGTATACATGTTATATACAATCAGACTATCTCACCAGTCTTTCAATAATTATTATTTAGAAAGATACAAGACAAATTACTTTAGAAAACGATTTATTTATGCCTTAAAACACTCAGATAACTAAAAGATGTACATGTAGGCATACGAATTGGCCGTGTGACAACTAAGGTTCACATAGTTGTTCTGGTCAGTGACCTATAGCCTATGACCTAGAGCACACAGGTGCTGTTGGAATGTAAGATTCACTAGTACCATCGCATACACAAACAGGTAGCAATTCTATGTTACATTCCTCTATGGATGCTTACTTTTCCATACATTTCATTGTTTTTCGTCAGCTTAATAGCGGCGAAACATTCACTTTAATATACAGTTCATCACAGTTTTTAAAAAAAAAACAAAGGGAAATAATATAATGTTGTGTAATACTGAAAGTCTTATCGAGTTATTTTCCGAGAAAGCAAAACATGTTTGAAAGAACCACGTGAATATTACGTCAATCACTGATGTTGCAATAGGAAAATAGGAAAAGAAGAAAAAAACTGATAAAAATGATGAAATGGCCACAGCTATATGTCTTTGCTCAATGCAGTGTTAAGTAGAAAGTTCTTGGAAGCGTTTAGTGCGGCGATATGTATTTATCCAAACAAATGGAAGCACGTACAGATGAAGCAGAAAAGCCGTTATTGACATCCACAGGAGACACATGCGCAGATGGCGTTTTAGAGAGAGTAAGTCAAATATCATCCTTTACCTCGACAGAAATTGGCCGGTTCTGCACTTAATGTTCCACGCATGCCCGATTGAATATCCGCCCAAGCTATCACATCACCCTGTTCAACCTCACATGATATCCTCATTTCATCAATGGTTGTCAATGGCAGTTCATTGGACCATATATTAAGTCTTGTTAACTGTCCTATAAAGGATTCACTACTACTGAAACCTTCGGGATCCTGCTCCTGACCCACAACGAACGTGCCCCCACCTTTAAATTTAAGATACAAAACAATGTTAGAATACTCGTATAATACATGTTAAAATACTCATATAATCAATGTTAGAATACTTAAATAATAAATGTTAAAATACTCTTATAAACAATGTTAAAATACTCATATAATCAATGTTAGAATACTCATATAATCAATGTTAAAATACTCATATAAGTAATATGTTAAAATACTCTTATACTCAATGTTAGAATACTCATATAATATATATAAAAATACTGATATAAACAGCGTTAGAATATTCATATAATACATGTTGAAATACTGATACACATGTATAAACAATGAAAGAATACTTATATAAGCAATGTTAAAATACTCAAATCTCATTTTTGATTTTGTTTTCTATTCTGATTATCAAAGTTTGGTGTTACTCATTACATGACTGCAATGTAAATGAATTGCCGTAATATCACAAACTAGGACGGTATTTATAAATCCACATAGTCACATCAATGCAAGCTTACACTAAGTGTTGCATGCAACCCTTGCCCCATGTCGTAAATTAAATTTTCTAAGCAACATTGACCTTGATAGCAATGAACATTTTTGACAATCCTTTCTAGCAAAACCAGCTGTCTCATGTTAACTGTCATTTCTTAACTTTTTCATGAAGTTGGTTGTGAAGTGAGAATATGTTGATGAAAACCTTATTTCAATGACAGTGACCTTTGTGTTCGAGTTTCTGGCTCCAAACATAATCCCACTCTGTATTACATCACAAGCTTACAAACTAGGAAGTTAAATAAAATTCATCAATCTTTTCTGAAGTTATCATCTGGAATCCAAAATTTGACGAAAAAAATGCGGGGCCCTGAAATGGTGATGCATGCTTTTTCTAGTAAGTGCCATCCACAGTTGACCTTTTGATCCCTAACTCAATCCCAACCTATACATTTTCTAATGATATTAGATTGCATCAAGTTTCAATACAATCGGTCAATACAATCGGTCTGGAAGCCAAAATAATACGAGAAAAGTCTAAACCAAATTCATCAATGCTTTCTGAAATTATAATCTGGAAACCAAAATTTGACAAAAATGTCTATGTTTAATGACCTAGTTGATATTTCGACCCTTCACTCAATCCTACCCACTCTGTATTACCTCATGACCTAACAGTAAATGGAGTTTCATTCAATTCCATCCATATTTTCTCATGTAATCGTCTAGAAACCAACATACAGCCAGACAGACAGACAGACAGACAGACGGACGGAGACAAACACTTTAGCCCTCTCCAACTTCACATCATAAATGCACATTTCACTTGCATCGCTGCAAATATGAGAAATTTAAAAATCAAGCAGAAACAGTAATGACTGCCGGTTGTGTGACGTCAGCAGAATAACATGCTTACCTGCAATGGCTTCTCCCGCCGCAAGATCGTAGCCTGAATCCCAGACTATACCATCCATATAAATCTTCCACGAGCCTCTATTTGAGGCCCATGTGACTATGATGTGGTGCCATACTCCGTCATTCGCATTCACGTCCGTTACCTGCTGGTGGTTGTTGACACTTATCACAAACCTAGAGATACAAACAATACAATGAATATTAGATAGCACAGATAACACGATTGTTGTTCACATTTATGGATAACCCCGAAGTTCCAAGGAGAAAATTGTACCCCTTTATGTCAGTAAATTAGCTACATAATTAATCCATACAGTGTTTAAATCTCTACAGGTTTAAAGCTAAAACAGATTTAATTACCACAGTAACATTGAATTTGTATTTCTTAAAAATCACTTTCTACTTCTCTTTTATCAGGGAACCACTATAGTTGAGTCGGTTAGAGCGCCCGTCACATAACCTTAGGAGAAGATCACGCCACCTGCCAGTTCCGGTTTGTGATATTGTGATTGCTTCCTTCGACAAAACACTTTACCATTATTGCTGTGGATGGCATGCGACAGGCGTCCCATATGTTGATCAATGAGGAAGTCAACTACTTCAAGGATACACCGACTCAAAATGACCCCGGCTGTTCACGGGGCAATAAACCCAGCAAGGAAACAATACCTTTCATCAACTTACTGAAACCTTTCAAACCAAATATGATATTCTCTATATAATTAGGTCACAAGAAAAGAATGGAAGCAAAGAACATTGCAAACCCTTCGTAATTAGTCAAGGTGAAGGCATTATCCATAATGTTCGACGAGGCGTAAGAAAATGGTGTTCCCTGATTCGTGTCATCATCCGTCTTCATCCAGAACGAGACTGTGAGGGCCGTCAGGTCGGACTCGATGGTAGTGGTAGTGTAGTTTGTCACCCCAGAGGACGGGAAGACCAGCATGTAGTTATCCGTTAGCTCTGTAACGACAGTAAAATATTAATCTTTATTAGTATTTCCGTCCTAGATGTTAGTATTGTCATGTACCATAGAAAATAAACTATATATCATCTCTGCATAAAAACGTAATTCACAAAATAGTATCGAGTTTTATCTGCTTCCCAAATACCAGCTGCACAGATATACTACATACATGGCTCTTTCGAATATATCAAATAATTGTTCTCATCGCGAGATGTGAATGTGTATTCAAGCATTTAATTAAAAGCAATTATTTCGATAGATATAGAGGAGTTGTGACCAACCTGATTCACATTTGGGCCCAGTGAAACCGGAGGTGCAGTGACAGGTATACCCATCGATCATGTCCTCACAGGTCGAGAGAATTGAGCAGGGATTTAAGGCACAATCATCTATGTCTATATCACACGTCTTCCCTGTAAATCCCGATAGACACTGGCAACTAACAAAATCATATTGAAGATAAGTAAGTTATGGCATGAACAGGCGCAATAATGGTCATTAAAAATGCTTGTTAAGACGATGGAATCAAAATGATGAAGTTGTTGAAAGAATTTATCTTAATATAGTCTTGTGTATCCATTCCTAAAATAAAAATGGCGGACATGTTCAGTTATCAAAGGTGGCTTAGTCATAAACATAGTTGCTATTTTTTCAAGTTAACAGTTTCAGGGGCTATGTCATATACAAAAAAAAAGCAATAAAACCAACACGCCTCCGATATAACTGAGGGACCAATCAGGTAAAAAGTGGGCGGAACTGATATTGGAACATTTTAATTGGTCGCCATTTCCTACCTAAATGCTCCAATGCCGTCGACACATTCAGCACCATTTTGACATGGCGAGCTCTCGCATTCGTCCGTGTTGATTTCACAATCTGCTCCCTCATAACCCGTTGAACAGGTGCATGTGTAACCTTCCAGTACATTCTCGCATGACCCGCCATTTTCACACGGATTTGTCTGGCAGTCATCTATCAGACGTTCACACGAATCACCTGAATCAGTATAAATGAAATGATTATTTTCTATCCGATAAAACATATCGACGGCGACTAACCATAGGTTCAATCATCATTAATTATTGGAAAACCATAGTGAAGAATTTAGCAGACACCATTAGGTGTCACGTACAACTTGACCAGTGGCACACGAGCAGCACTACCTTGGTAACTAATGGTACACAAGAAGACTAACCTTGGTAGCCAGTGACACACGATCATCATTACCTTAGTAACCAGTGGCACACGATCACCATTACCTTAGTAACCAATGGCACGCGATCACCATTACCTTGGTAACCAGTGCCACACGATCACCATTACCTTGGTAACCAGTGCCACACGATCACCATTACCTTGGTAACCAGTGCCACACGAGCAGCACTACCTTGGTAACCAGTGCCACACGATCACCATTACCTTGGTAACCAGCGGCACACGAGCAGCACTACCTTGGTAACTAATGGTACACAAGAAGACTTACCATTGTAACCAGTGGTACACAAGCAGTATCACATTAGTAACCAGTAGCACACAAGCAGACTTACCTTGGTAACCAGTGGCACACGAGCATACATAGGCGTTGACCTCATCCACGCACGTGCCGTTGTTCTGGCAAGGTGACGCAACACAGTCGTCAATATCCACCTCGCACTTTTTCCCTTCATGTATATATATACACAATACATTTAGATTTTACGAATTATTTTAATGAAAGATCTCATATGAATTTTATAATGTGTTGTTATTTGTGAGCAAACAAAGCAAAATTATTTAAAGCGACGTGATATGAACAAAAATTAAATGAAATACATTGTAATTACTATCGATATTTCACTGGTAAAAATGTAATAAATATGATATTAGTGTCGAGTGATTCCATCCATAACTGGCTTTAATCGGGTGAGGCGACTTATTTTCCCAAAATTGTTGTGGATATGAATATTGCAATAATGTCCACCACAAAATGCCTAATTAATCTAATATATCACGTAATGCGTTTACGTTAAGTCCGCGTATAAATACCTGTATATCCAGGTTCACACTGACAGGAGAAATCGGCTGTCAGGTCCACGCACACACCACCGTTGAGACAAGGGTTTCCTTCACACTCATCCGTAACCGTCTCACAGTATGTACCTATAAACCGAAAACAAAGTATAACCCTCTCACAGTATGTACCCATAAACCGAAAACTGTATTATAACCCTCTCACAGTATGTACCCATAAACCGAAAACTTTATTATAACCTTCTCACAGTATGTACCTATAAACCGAAAACTGTATTAATAACTCTCTCACAGTATGTACCTATAAACCGAAAACTGTATGAATAACTCTCTCACAGTATGTACCTATAAACCAAAAACTGTATGAATAACTCTCTCACAGTATGTACCCTAAAACTGAAATGTTTATGAATAACTCTCTCACAGTATGTACCCATAAACCGAAAACTGTATTATAACCCTCTCACAGTATGTACCTATAAACCGAAAACTGTAAGTATAACCTTCTCACAGTATGTACCTATAAACCGAAAACTGTATGTATAGCCTTCTCACAGTATGTACCCTAAAACTGAAATGTTTATGAATAACTCTCTCACAGTATGTACATATGCACTATGTACGTTACCGTACGCAGTAACAAATTTAACCCATACTTGTATATGATCATACTTTTATATTATCTGCCTCATACCTTCAAAACCTGGAAGACAGTCACAGTGGAATCCGAAATCTCTAAATATACACGAGGCTCCGTTTTGACACTCGTCTTTGAAGCAATCGTTGGCCGGGACTGTCTGTGCCAACGTTTCTCCTGGGGGATCGTCGGCCTGCATCTGTGGGTCCCACCCGCCTGTAAAAATTAAAGATAGTCATAAACATACTCTCTTTGTAAAGTCTTAGTCATTTTTATTCCGGAACAAATACTTTGTGTATACGAGCTTGTATTTTACACTTACCCTGGCAGTCTGATAACTTAGTTGAGGCACGCATAACCGTGGTGCCTTCTCCTGGACATCGGAAACACGAGGTCATGGACACTTCTGGTTGGTAGGTGTCTCTTGGACAAGTATAGCAGGGTTCAAGGCCATTCTTAGATACATGGCCGGGTCCACATCGATCTGAAAGAGACACCATGGTACATTCGTCTACAGAATAAACAAATCAGTTGGAAAACTTCTCTGCTTAAAGGAGTAGATTTAAGTATATCATATATTCCTACTTAAATACCGAAGATTGCTAGGGAACAGTTGAAACCAACTGAATAAGAAAGCAGATAATAAAAAATAAGGATTGAATAACAATTGACATAATTTCCATGCCGTACCTTTACATTGAGCGACTTGCCTGGAGCCACGCCTTATGGTTGTCTGATTGGTCGGACAGGGGTCACATGATGTTCTGCCGTACAGAGTCTGGTAGGTTCCCACAGAGCAGGTGGCGCACCGCTCGAGGCCATCAATGGAGAAGGTTCCGGGCAGACAAAGCGCTATATGAAATGGTTAGCATTTAACACTCACATGAAACATGTATATTGTAATATAAATCCATGTCTTAACGTCACTACAAGTAAGCAGATACCTTCATAAATGTATGTACGTCCCTTCAGTAAGATCTCAACAGATTCTTTTTTTTTTGGTGTTTCAAGCCATATTACTAATTGATGTCAGTTATGTCCTTCACATACGAGTATATACCAAAATATTACATTTGGACGCTTCGTCATATTAAGTTAAGTTAAGTTAAGTTAAATCACGTTAAGTTGATAATGCATGCAGGCAAAAACTATGCCATATTACTAATTGATGTCAGTAATGTCCTTCACATACGAGTATATACCAAAATATTACATTCGGACGCTTCGTCATATTAAGTTAAGTTAAGTTAAGTTAAATCACGTTAAGTTGATAATGCATGCAGGCAAAAAATATGCCATATTACTAATTGATGTCAGTAATGTCCTTCACATACGAGTATATACCAAAATATTACATTCGGACGCTTCGTCATATTAAGTTCAGTTAAGTTAAGTTAAATCACGTTAAGTTGATAATGCATGCAGGCAAAAACTATGCCATATTACTAATTGATGTCAGTAATGTCCTTCACATACGAGTATATACCAAAATATTACATTCGGACGCTTCGTCATATTAAGTTAAGTTAAGTTAAGTTAAATCACGTTAAGTTGATAATGCATGCAGGCAAAAACTATGCCATATTACTAATTGATGTCAGTAATGTCCTTCACATACGAGTATATACCAAAATATTACATTCGGACGCTTCGTCATATTAAGTTAAGTTAAGTTAAGTTAAATCACGTTAAGTTGATAATGCATGCAGGCAAAAACTATGCCATATTACTAATTGATGTCAGTAATGTCCTTCACATACGAGTATATACCAAAATATTACATTCGGACGCTTCGTCATATTAAGTTAAGTTAAGTTAAGTTAAATCACGTTAAGTTGATAATGCATGCAGGCAAAAACTATGCCATATTACTAATTGATGTCAGTAATGTCCTTCACATACGAGTATATACCAAAATATTACATTCGGACGCTTCGTCATATTAAGTTAAGTTAAGTTAAGTTAAATCACGTTAAGTTGATAATGCATGCAGGCAAAAACTATGCCATATTACTAATTGATGTCAGTAATGTCCTTCACATACGAGTATATACCAAAATATTACATTCGGACGCTTCGTCATATTAAGTTAAGTTAAGTTAAGTTAAATCACGTTAAGTTGATAATGCATGCAGGCAAAAACTATGCCATATTACTAATTGATGTCAGTAATGTCCTTCACATACGAGTATATACCAAAATATTACATTCGGACGCTTCGTCATATTAAGTTAAGTTAAGTTAAGTTAAATCACGTTAAGTTGATAATGCATGCAGGCAAAAACTATGTCATATTACTAATTGATGTCAGTAATGTCCTTCACATACGAGTATATACCAAAATATTACATTCCGACGCTTCGTCATATTAAGTTAAGTTAAGTTAAATCACGTTAAGTTGATAATGCATGCAGGCAAAAACTATGTCATATTACTAATTGATGTCAGTAATGTCCTTCACATACGAGTATATACCAAAATATTACATTCGGACGCTTCGTCATATTAAGTTAAGTTAAGTTAAGTTAAGTTAAATCACGTTAAGTTGATAATGCATGCAGGCAAAAACTATGTCTTTATAACCACATCTAAAATTGCATTGAAGGGAGATAATTCAATATCAAAATTCATATTTTTAGATGTATCACAGTTCAGATGCTAATTTGAAGACATTTCTACATAACAATGTATGATTAAGAAATGACATGAAATTAGATTACTTTAGAAAATAAAAGGAAATGAAACATAATCACCAACATTAAAGGCAAACATTTGAACTCGATCAACTAAGAAGGCGCAAATGGAGGTAAGGTGTTGAGGGAGACGATGATACCTTTGCACTCGTGTTCCGACTTTGAGTAGTTTCCGTGAGTAGACGTGTTTGCAGGACACACCATGCACGTGATCTGTCCTTCATCTGGCTGAAAGCTTCCCGTTTGACAGGCATCACATTCCTTAGATACAACATTGAAGAACGTCCCAGACGGGCAAGGAACTGAAACCATTTAAAGTAAATACTGTAGAACACTTCCGGAATATGAACGAATCACTGTTATTGAAAAGGTTAATTTTGATTTACGGGGTATATTTAATATAGAGAGCTTAGAGCCAAGGATACAACTCCATAAAAATGTAAAAATTAGAAAATCGACGGAACATGCCATACCTCCGGTTCCTATTCCTCATAACGTGTTTAAAGTAATAGACAAAGTATTGCAGTTACAATATTCTGATTTAATGTTTTTAATCACATGATATCAAATGAAAACAAACTATAATGACAACGCAATATAAACCTTATTCATTGTGTATATAGACTCAATAATAATCTCGCTAATTATTGGGATGTATAAGTAAAATTTGTCTTGCTTCGCATCTACAATGGGAAATTATTTTGAGAGAGTGTAAATTATAACGTAACCTGGTGTCACGGTAGTGTGTCCGAGGTTATTATTTCAATATAATGGTCTCGTGAGCGTCCATCAGCGGCCCAATCGTTAATGGAGACCGTCTGTATATGACCTTATGTGTTATTTATATATAAGAGTAAACAATCATTGACGGATAGGAATTCCGTTATAGACGATACATATTTAGGGGTGCCAATATTGAAAACATGTGAATGTTGTTCAACAAAAATCCGCTCGTCTCCTCCTTACCACACAAGCCTTTGACAGCAACACTACCAGGTTTACAGTTAGGCTGCGGCCCTTTGGAGTCATACGTCATGTTGGCGAACTGCATTCGTTTACCGCTCAGATTAAGGTCCAGCTCTCCCCGAGTTGCTTTCTCTTCAAGCTTGTTCAAAACTTTGGACAGGCCGTCTGTAAGTACTTTCTGTTTACTGATATCTACTGTTACATTTCCAGTTTTTGAAACCACGCCTGTTATAAAAAAAAAAAATAGAACGTCGTTGTCAAAGGTGTCAAACAAACCTTTTGACAAAGAAATAGAATGTTATTGTCAAAGGTGTCAAACTACACCTGTTGACAAAGAAATAGAACGTTATTGACAGATATCAAACCACACCTGTTCATAAATTAATGAATTGATATATAAATGAATAAAATGAAAAAATATCAAAATACCTTTGATATCAAATTCGAAAGTGATGGTACTGCTGGTAGTAATCCCAGGGGAACTTCGCTTCGAAAATGTGCGTTCGTAATGAGAGTAAGGATCAAATGTGTGGAACAAGCTTCTCTTGTCCCGCCCAAGCACGACCCTGATTGTATTGAAGTCTGCCGATAAGATAAAAAAACCAAAAAGCAATGGTATTTAAACGTCTACACAAACATATATGTAAACACTGAACTAACGAAAGGCATCATGAACGACAACAACAGCTACACAAGATGCCAAACTATATACACATATTAGGATTCGCGTTTCCTTCGTCACATCCGATCTCAGGCATCTGAAAATGTCTTATTAAATGTTTTTCAAATAACATTTTTTGGAAAACTATAGATGGTTTTAACAATGACTGCACATTATACTCAAAGTGAAAGGCACATTTGAATAAGAATTTCGATAACTACAATGTACGTGAATATTCTAAACCTTGAAAACAAAACTGCACCAAGCAGTTGTTACGTCCTCCTAGAATTCGTCAGTGAATCTTATAGCCCTAACCAGAAGGAATCAGGGAAATCAAAACGGGCCTGAACCAATGTTGAAATATAGTTGTTTGGTCCTCCTAGGAGTCGTCAGTGAATCCTAAACGCGTGCTTACCCAGAATTAACTTTGATTTGATTACTTCCACCTTTTTGGGACTTTGATATTTTAAAATGAAGCAAGAATTAATAATAATGATAAAAATGTACAATGATGAAATGACTTCGTGCTAAGAGAACCATAATATTATGTATGGTGTCATAAAGATATAGGCCGCCACATTCACCCAATATCACCTGCTTACAATAACTAACACGCCTTTAAGATAAAATATGATTTTTGTAATAAAAGGAAAAGATATAATAAATTCATTTCAATTTCATTTTATATACGCGGTACCAACGGCGATAAGGAGCCAGTTGTAAGTACAGGGGAAAAGGGTTTGTATATTCAGAATCGGCGCCACTTTTCATCAGAATTATAAGAATTACTTCGCGCATCTACACTCTGAAGCGAGAGGTAACAATAAAGACCAGACGTTGGAGTCTCGGACCGTCGCATGCCCTTTCAATATTCTTCAACTCTTCTGAATTTAATTCAGTATTATGCCCCGGTTAAGCCCCACTGACGTAGAAAATCCCGAAGGACCTGGTCGCAGCTGGATTCATGGTTTCAATATAGACTGAAGACTACAATTCCAATTTGGCATATCTTTGGAATAAAGTCGTTTTTATTTATTTCTATTTCAGCCAGAATTGTTTATTATTTGTTTGGTTTTTTTAAATATAGGTATTCTTCTACATTTTTAAATGATGCATCTAAAAGTTCGGGAAGTAGTTATGTTTATATTTGTCTCTGGTATTCTTGCGCCTAATCATCACGCGTAAACATAAATATTACATTAATTAGGTTTAGTTAGCTTCATATAGAGAAAATTACACACCAGGGTAAATATATATATGTACTAATTAAATATATGCCAGATGCTGAATTAAACATTACAATGGTGTAAGAGTCTTTTTCAATCGTACCTTCTGATTGTTCACAGGTTGTCTCGAAGTTTTCCACAGTACACCGGAAACTGTCCGTACACAGGGTGTTCACCTAGACAATAACACGTACACTTGATGAATAGGAAACAAGGTAGATGGCAAAAACCATTATTATAAACATTTCATTTATACAAAATCATCATCCTTGGTAATGAATAATCTAGATTCACCTCAAATCCTTTAAACATGATAAGTGTTGATGTTGTTATGTTTTCATTTTATCTTTAAGAATAATGTCATTTCCAAAGTCTCATGACCTTAAATAAGTGTTCTGAACAGCAAGTTGAGTCGATGTTACCTTTTGTGTCACCTTGCGCTCGAACGATAGTTGTATTTCGTTCAGGATGGTGTGTTCGGTACAAGGCACACTAGCCAGGTACGTAATGGAGGCTGGTTGCGTCAGGGCTTCTGACGCCGATTTCGCTGTAAAAAAAGCACACCAAGAAGTGTCATTGGACATATTGCATTATCAAGATTTAAGTTTGTGCCGACAAGAAGCGAGAACTGTTGCTTTGATTTCCTTTTGTGACGTCTAAACAACGCCATTGTAGTATGTGTGTACTCTATCAAAACCTTTTAAACATTGATACATTATTATGAGTATAGACAATTAAAATGTGATCATCAACACAGAGCAAATCTTTCCAAAAGAAACATTGCATTTATAGTTAGTTATACGTTTTTGTGCTAAATCCCTTACATATATAGAAATATATATAAGACATGGATGTAATAGACATATATGTAAATCAATAACTAACCGGAACAGTCCGGGATTGGCAATTTGTCCTGTGGTCGCCATACATTGTCATAGGCACAGAAGTACTGGTCGGCTGGGGCTATGGCGAAGGCGTACCCCTCGTTACATGTCACGTGACAGTACACACCATCCTCTTCTTCTCTACATTCCCTAGTTCCACTCAGCGGGGCGTCAGGGTACTGGCAGGGGTGGGCTTCATGTAAGGAGACAGGCTACATTATATTTGGTATTTATTAAAACAATTAGGAATTATTGAATTTTCTGGTCGACGACATTTGTATTTGCTTTCATGCGAGGCTGGTTCTATTGAAGAGATTGTCAGAACAGGTTACAGAGACACTGAAATTTTATTTCTGCTATTGATATATTTACGATATGTTATCTGTTAATTATAAAAAGAAACTTTAGTGGCCGTGACCATATCGATCGGATTTACCATGTAAAACCTGAAAGCAGGGCCACTGCAGAGTCTTTAGCATAAGCCATTTTCGTATGATAAGCGTCATGATTTTAACTTCCCAATTGTTAGCTTTCCATTTCATGAAAGTAAAGGTGCAGTGTCTACATGTACTCTGATACTCAAGACATTGTTTCTACCATCTCGATTTCCGTGTCAGATGTCGGCTGCTGACAGAAAAATTACTAATACAAAGTTTCGAGAGATGCAGATTGATGAAGATGATGGGAAAGTTTTCTGTAAGACATCATAATAGCATTGGAAATATTCTACCATCTTGTGCGATGTATTAAGTCAGATGTGTTTGATGCTTTTTGATATACTAAGTGGCTATGTTATAATCGTCATCGTAATTTTCACTTTGATAATGTAACAAAGTTTGACCTAGATTTGCTGGTTGTGTTAATTAACCGGAAGACGGTTACCCGCCGAAACACGTGGTCTTATTATCCTTGTGATTTCCAATGGTTCCCATGCAAACGGGTTTTGTTTTAGATTTTGAATAATACTTCACTGCTGTTTTTAAGACCAGAAAATCTCTGTAAGACAAACACCCCCGGTGAGACATAACACCCCGAAACACAGTTTGGTGAGGGTTGCATCACCAGTTTCAAGATTAGCTAGTTATTTCATGGCGGGACAGTAAAAAAGGTAAAGCTGTGTTTAGAACAATGTCGATTCAGTGTTTCCAGATTTACATAATATGCAGGATAATTAATACTTTGATTAGAAACTGGATCGACATTGCCAAGAAAATAAACGTTTACTTCGCTTGCTATACTGTATACATTTCGATTTTCTTTGTAATTAATGAACGATAAATAAACAATACATTAAAAGGTATGACAAAAGATACCTACGAATGATAGAAATATTCACGTTGCAAGTACTGTTGTTTCCACTCTCGTCAAAGGCAGTGTACCGAACGGTTGTTGTTCCCTGAGGAAACAAACCTGGTTCGTGTGACCTTTCAACTCTGACCCTCTCACCCGAGTTGTCACTGAACTGTGGTTCATCCCACGAAACATTTGCATATCGTTCCGCAGAAACAAACGGGAGAGGTGAGTAACATTGGTCGATTGTTGGTGGAGTGACGTCTACAAAAGTCAATAGTTCAATCAGACATTCCTTGGTAAATTGTACTTATATTATAGCTAAGAATGATATATATTAAACAATAAATTAATCATATGTCACAGACCTATCTCATCAGCTATATATTGACACTTTTCATTGGTTAATAGTCCTTATGTTTCCGGGGGAAATTACCCTTTCGTATTTGTGCAGTGCTATGAATTTGAATTTTATCCACTAAGCATGACTCGGCGTATTATCTGTGATTAGTTAGTTATCAGTGTTTCCGCCAATCTAATTAAAATTAGACTTGTACTTTCCATTCCTCTACAATCACTGCAATTCAAGTTATATTGCAGTGTATGATAGAGGAGCGGTAAATAAAGAGATTGATGTTTCCGCCTACATGATCAAAACTTTAGCTGCGTTTGGGTATGACATACGGTACGCATGTTAAGGTATCCTGTATAATACATTTACCTCGTATTATAACACTGAAATGACACTTTGCAAGGTTGCCTTTGTGATCCTCTGCAATGTATTTAACCGCGGTCAGTCCTATAGGGAATCGTTTCGGGGGCTGGACGGCAGGCACCACCGTGATGGAGGGCCGATAACCAGAGTTGTCTAAGGCTAAAGGCACGATCCAGTCTACTTCAGCACTGTCCTCACTGTCATCTGCCACCACCTCAATATTAAAAGGACAGTGCAGAAGGGGTGGCTCCGTATCTATAGCAACAGAGAAGGGCCAGTAAAACTAGAGAATATAGGATTATAAATGTCAAGGTTATATCTGAACGACGCCACAGGTACACGAGATGTTGTAATTGATGAGCCATGCATTATTTACATAGAACAGCTGACATATTTGATCATATTGGGACCCAGTGCGACAGTTTGATTGAAAATCATACTTAGATACATAAATGTAACTTGGATTTGATGAGTGATACCTTCACATCTACTCATTTCTCCGTCCATGGCCGGGGCCCACATGCCGTCAGGAGTGCATTGTTTCCGGTTCGGCCCTACCAATGTATATCCTGCATAGCATGATATCTGACATGTTGTTCCGAAGGAGACTTCGCCCAAATTACACATGGCAGGAAACACATTTCCGTCTCTTACAGACGGGAGTGGCTGACATGTTATTTCTGGAAGATGTCAGAAACATAATATAATTATGCAGACATTGGATAAAGAGGAGGGGGCAATTGTCTATACTAACACTTGATACATGTCTGATAATCGATATTGTATTCTATCTCTTTCTCCAGTTATTTGAAATCGTCACCATTTCCCATCCATTGATTTCCCTGAAACTTTAAACTTCCTTCTTCAATATATCTTCTTTGTTCTGCTTAACGTTATTCTAATTTTCTGTAAGATATCATTGTACGACAGTCCGTTCAGACAATCGAATATCAAATATGGCGATTAAAAAGTTGATTATTTCAAGAACAAAAGTCTTAAATTAGACTCCTAAGCTCTGTTTTAATATATCATTGTTCCTTTGCCTACCTCGACATCTAGTAGGGATGCCGGTCCAAAGTGCGTTTGCCAGGCACTGACGTTTACGTGAGCCCACCAACTTATATCCAGTGTCACATGTGAACCGACACACTGTTGAGAACGTGAAATCGTCGTTACTGCAGATCATATTGCCGTTCTTCGGCCTAGGTAGCGCAGGACAGGTCTTCACTGGAGGGGAGGAATAGTTCAGCATATCAGTATCATATAAACATCAAAAGGCAACTTTCGTCTTCGGTAATTTTTAGTTACCTTCAGTAACCTCTAGTAACCTTCAGTAATCTTCAGTAACATTTAGTAACCTTCAGTAACCTCTAGTAACCTTCAGTAACATCTAGTAACCTTCAGTAACATTTAGTAACCTTCAGTAACATTTAGTAACCTTCAGTAACCTTCAGTAATATTAAGTAACCTTCAGTAACCTTCAGTAACCTCTAGTAACCTTTAGTAACCTTATTTCGGTGATTCTATAGAAGAAACATATTAGGTCATTTAATTTGGGTAGGAAAATTGACAACAACATTACCGATTTTTCCCTCAACAGTGGGGGAAAATACTGATTACAAACGTTGTATTGACAAAATTACTTATGCATTTGGTGGGTGTTCCCGACCAGGCTCCTCCCTCCTGACAGATTCGCAGGCTACTTCCACGCAACTCGTACCCGGGTTTACACTTCATTCCACATGCAGCATTGAAAACATTGTTACACTTGTCGTTGACGAAGTAACCATGCTTGGGCGGGGTCATCTCCGGACATGTCAACGCTAATAACACAATACACAAGAAATACTCGTAGAACAGTGGTCAAGCTACTCAGATCAAGTATTGCTCTATTTACGGGGGGTAAAACATCCTGGATATTTCGAGGGTTACGTTTACTTTCGCTCTCTGTACCACTAGAATATAGAGTTACATTATTGAACCTCTTGGGAAGAAACAGAAGATGACTTTTTATCAGGCAATACCCGAAGGGGACTATCTCCCTTGGGTACTTTTATCAGGCAGTACCCGAAGGGGACTTATCTCCCTTGGGTATTTTTATCAGGAAATACCGAAAGGGAACTTATCTCCCTTGGGTACTTTTATCAGGCAGTACCCGAAGGGGACTTATCTCCCTTGAATATTATTTATCAGGCAGTACCCGAAGGGGACTTATCTCCCTTGGGTATTTTTATCAGGCAGTACCCGAAGGGGACTTATCTCCCTTGAATATTATTTATCAGGCAGTACCCGAAGGGGACTTATCTCCCTTGGGTATTTTTATCAGGCAGTACCCGAAGGGGACTTATCTCCCTTGGGTATTTTTATCAGGCAGTACCCGAAGGGAACTTATCTCCCTTGGGTATTTTTATCAGGCAGTATCCGAAGAGAACTTATCTCCCTTGGGTAATTATATAGGGTAGTACCATGTCATAACCAAATCGAAGTCTCGGTTACCGCCATCTTGAGAATAAGAAAATAAGGCTACCGAGTATGCCTTCGATTTTCGGATGATGTATTCCAGGGGTGCTGAGAGCGAAAGTGAACATAACCCTTGAGTATGTCAGGGACAGTTCATTACAGTATGACTAGATCAATCATGTAGCATCTTTGAGAAGATCAGCGTTTGAGTTTATGTGACCAACTTCATCGTTCCCAAGTGATTTTTGGACAGGCCAAAACATTGAACAAAAGTAAGTTCCACTAAAATTAGCATGAGTAAGTCATCTGGTTAAATGGCAATGACATAATATTTTTACAATAATGCTAGACGAATTCGGCAACTGTCTACAGATCTAAACAAATTAAACATTTCCTTTACATAACATGACATACCCGAACATCCGGTGTCATTGAAGTTCCTAAATCCTTTTTTGCAGAAACACTGTGATGATGACGTAGCACCAGGCTCTGTTGTATGGTTGATATCTGGACAGGTGGTACATGAAGTGACGTCACCAGGTCCTCTACTTTCCTTATAGGTTCCAGGTGGACAAGCTGAAGAAGACAGTACCACTCACACAATATGTTGAATTACTAGCAGCCATAAGACAAATTGGGACATCTATACGTGTATATGTTGGTATGTCCGGATTTAATAATTACTAGGTCACGTTATATACGCTCTGAAGGGTTGTTGTGAAGGAAACAAAAACAAAAAACAAACAAAACTCGTACGTACCTAAAGTTCCCTTGAATTAATGTCTAAAGATTAAGTTGTATTTGCCTATCTACGGTCAAGAATATTGATGAAGATAAATAGAAACTATCTTTCAGCTGACTTTCCTAGAATTTGTTTTAATTCCGAATTCATGCAACATACAAGGCTTTCACTCTCAAATTCATTCTTGGAGGGAGATTTTCAAATCCATAATGACTTTATTGTTCATTACATGTTTAGGCGTGTACTCAAACGTCGATTGACATACGGTTCATATAAATAGTAAATCAAGCGATATTGATCCAGATTAGAAATCGCTATTCTGCAGGCGTCAATTAATTATATAACACATTTCTGGCATATAGGAAGGCATTTCAATTTTCAAAAAACGGTCTTATCAGACACTATAAAAAAACTCTGATCATAGCAAAAAGCCCGTCTTTAGGAGTTCAACAGCAGAGTTTGACGTAAAATATTCAGATTTCTGAAAACATTCCTCTTACTGTGCCCGGATGTGTTATAGTATATAATATGGGCATTTTTAATTATTGAAATGCCTCCCTATATTTTCATATTTGTGCAATATAATTTTCAGCCGCCATTTGCATTTCAAGGTCAATAGAGAATCAACGTTTATGCTTTGATAAAGTAGAACCTTGTCAAACAAACGCTCGCACTACCTGCCACAGACACTTGTGACCATAACGGAAGGGTTATTTCGTGCAATATGACTAATCCACATGAGCTTTATTTGTTCTCCTGAAACATGTTTTTATGTCTGTTTTGCCGAAATTAACAGGTAGCTTAACAAATTAAATGTCAAAATCAACACCCATGGATAGCCATGACACATATTAACAATTATTCAAGTTACATCTGTTTAATTGAAACAGAATAGTGATTTTTAATCTGGATAAATATCACTTGATTTACCATTTACATGAACCTTCAACAGTTCCTTTACTGAAACTTTCCACGTGGATGAAGTACCTTGTAGTTGTCATACTTACGGAAGCACTCCCCGGGTAGACCTGTTCCGTAGTGACCATTCTGACAGACACAAAGGAACTGTCCCACGTGAGTTCCACATCCGCACGTGGCCCGAGGGTCACAACACGTGCCCATTCCCTGACACAGATGGGAACATCTATCCATTGGCTGTTCCATGAAGGTGCCCATACTCAGATCTGAAAACGAAGAAAATTATGTTTTTGAAAGTAAAACATGAAATATGTTTGCTATAGTTTTGTTTTGTGTTTGTTCAGTACAAAAATTAAATTATAAAAACTGAAAAAGAAATATATTGGTTTATACCCAGTCGAGTTGTTATGTAACCCCAGGTACTAGAATTCATTTAATCAAGATAATGTAATCAGTGTTAAAACTACAAATACTTGTGCTATTAATAATGTCATTCATACTATCAACAGGGCATCCTACAATGACATACCCATAGGTGATATTACCTTCATGCAATGCCCGGCGTGCTAGGGACTCGAACTCCTCGAATGTCTCGAGAATATAGCAGGTCTCATTCTTTGGCTCCGAGGCCATGTCATACAGTTCGTTCACGTGTCCATTCCGAATTCCAAATGTGAAGATTTTAACTCCGTTTTGACGCAGGAAGCGCGCCTGTGGTCTGGGGTCGCCACCATTGGAGAAACCGTCAGTTATAAGAAACACTGCCTTGTTTGAGTCTGGACGGGAGTGTCTCAGTATATCCTGTGTACATAAACAATGTCTTCTTCATCATTATATAAACAACAACAATACCATATATCGAAAGTATTGTATACAGTAAAAACTAGTATACAATGTATCCTATATATTATCTATACTATGTAAGTATGTTAAAATATTCACTAAAACATATCGTTCATTGCGGCACCAATTGCGCATGTAATCGAAATGGAATACACGTATATGTTACATTATCAATACATTCTAGACCTTAAGTTACAATGTTCCCGGGATGGGGGTAATATGGTATTAATCAGCAGTTCCTACAATGTTCCCAGGGATGGGGGTAGTATGGTATTAATCGGCAGTTCCTACAATGTTCGTGGGATTGGGGTAATATGGGATTAATCAGCAGTTCCTACAATGTTCCCAGGAGTGGGGTAATATGGTATTAATCAGCAGTTCCTACAATGTTCCCGGGAGTGGGGTAATATGGTATTAATCAGCAGTTCCTACAATGTTCCCGGGAGTGGGGTAATATGGGATTAATCAGCAGTTCCTACAATGTTCCCGGGAGTGGGGCAATATGGGATTAATCAGCAGTTCCTACAATGTTCCCGGGAGTGGGGTAATATGGTATTAATCAGCAGCTCCTACAATGTTCCCGGGAGTGGGGTAATATGGGATTAATCAGCAGTTCCTACAATGTTCCTGGGAGTGGGGTAATATGGGATTAATCAGCAGTTCCTACAATGTTCCCGGGAGTGGGGTAATATGGGATTAATCAGCAGTTCCTACAATGTTCCCGGGAGTGGGGTTATATGGGATTAATCAGCAGTTCCTACAATGTTCCCGGGATAGAGGTAGTATGGGATTAATCAGCAGTTCCTACAATGTTCGTGGGATTGGGGTAATATGGGATTAATCAGCAGTTCCTACAATGTTCCCGGGAGTGGGGTAATATGGGATTAATCAGCAGTTCCTACAATGTTCCCGGGAGTGGGGTAATATGGTATTAATCAGCAGTTCCTACAATGTTCCCGGGAGTGGGGTAATATGGTATTAATCAGCAGTTCCTACAATGTTCCCGGGATAGAGGTAGTATGGGATTAATCAGCAGTTCCTACAATGTTCCCGGGAGTGGGGTAATATGGTATTAATCAGCAGTTCCTACAATGTTCGTGGGATTGGGGTAATATGGGATTAATCAGCAGTTCCTACAATGTTCCCGGGAGTGGGGTAATATGGTATTAATCAGCAGTTCCTACAATGTTCCCGGGGGTGGGGTAATATGGGATTAATCAGCAGTTCCTACAATGTTCCTGGGAGTGGGGTAATATGGGATTAATCAGCAGTTCCTACAATGTTCCCGGGAGTGGGGTAATATGGGATTAATCAGCAGTTCCTACAATGTTCCCGGGAGTGGGGTAATATGGGATTAATCAGCAGTTCCTACAATGTTCCCGGGATAGAGGTAGTATGGGATTATTCGGCAGTTCCTACAATGTTCCCGGGATTGGGGTAATATGGGATTAATCGGCAGTTCCTACAATGTTCCCGGGATGGGGGTAATATGGTATTAATCGGCAGTTCCTACAATGTTCCCGGGAGTGGGGTAATATGGTATTAATCAGCAGTTCCTACAATGTTCCCGGGAGTGGGGTAATATGGGATTAATCAGCAGTTCCTACAATGTTCCCGGGAGTGGGGTAATATGGGATTAATCAGCAGTTCCTACAATGTTCCCGGGATGGGGGTAATATGGTATTAATCAGCAGTTCCTACAATGTTCCCGGGATGGGGGTAATATGGTATTAATCGACAGTTCCTAAAATGTTCCTGGGAGAGGGGTAATATGGGATTAATCAGCAGTTCCTACAATGTTCCCGGGATGGGGGTAATATGGGATTAATCGGCAGTTCCTACAATGTTCCCGGGAGTGGGGTAATATGGTATTAATCAGCAGTTCCTACAATGTTCCCGGGGGTGGGGTAATATGGGATTAATCAGCAGTTCCTACAATGTTCCCGGGGTAGGGGTAATATGGGATTAATCGTCAGTTCCTACAATGTTCCTGGGAGTGGGGTAATATGGTATTAATCAGCAGTTCCTGCAATGTTCCCGGGGGTGGGGTAATATGGGATTAATCAGCAGTTCCTACAATGTTCCCGGGAGTGGGGTAATACGGGATTAATCAGCTCTTCCTACAATGTTCCCGGGGGTGGGGTAATATGGTATTAATCAGCAGTTCCTACAATGTTCCCGGGAGTGGGGTAATATGGTATTAATCAGCAGTTCCTACAATGTTCCCGGGATGGGGGTAATATGGTATTAATCGACAGTTCCTAAAATGTTCCTGGGAGAGGGGTAATATGGGATTAATCAGCAGTTCCTACAATGTTCCCGGGATGGGGGTAATATGGGATTAATCGGCAGTTCCTACAATGTTCCCGGGAGTGGGGTAATATGGTATTAATCAGCAGTTCCTACAATGTTCCCGGGGGTGGGGTAATATGGGATTAATCAGCAGTTCCTACAATGTTCCCGGGGGTGGGGTAATATGGGATTAATCGTCAGTTCCTACAATGTTCCTGGGAGTGGGGTAATATGGTATTAATCAGCAGTTCCTGCAATGTTCCCGGGGGTGGGGTAATATGGGATTAATCAGCAGTTCCTACAATGTTCCCGGGAGTGGGGTAATATGGTATTAATCAGCAGTTCCTACAATGTTCCCGGGAGTGGGGTAATATGGTATTAATCAGCAGTTCCTACAATGTTCCTGGGAGTGGGGTAATATGGGATTAATCAGCAGTTCCTACAATGTTCCCGGGAGTGGGGTAATATGGTATTAATCAGCAGTTCCTACAATGTTCCTGGAGTGGGGTAATATGGGATTAATCAGCAGTTCCTACAATGTTCCCGGGAGTGGGGTAATATGGGATTAATCAGCAGTTCCTACAATGTTCCTGGGAGTGGGGTAATATGGGATTAATCAGCAGTTCCTACAATGTTCCCGGGAGTGGGGTAATATGGGATTAATCAGCAGTTCCTACAATGTTCCCGGGAGTGGGGTAATATGGGATTAATCAGCAGTTCCTACAATGTTCCCGGGATAGAGGTAGTATGGGATTATTCAGGCAGTTCCTACAATGTTCCCGGGATTGGGGTAATATGGGATTAATCGGCAGTTCCTACAATGTTCCCGGGATGGGGGTAATATGGTATTAATCGGCAGTTCCTACAATGTTCCCGGGAGTGGGGTAATATGGTATTAATCAGCAGTTCCTACAATGTTCCCGGGAGTGGGGTAATATGGGATTAATCAGCAGTTCCTACAATGTTCCCGGGAGTGGGTAATATGGGATTAATCAGCAGTTCCTACAATGTTCCCGGGATGGGGGTAATATGGTATTAATCAGCAGTTCCTACAATGTTCCCGGGATGGGGGTAATATGGTATTAATCGACAGTTCCTAAAATGTTCCTGGGAGAGGGGTAATATGGGATTAATCAGCAGTTCCTACAATGTTCCCGGGATGGGGGTAATATGGGATTAATCGGCAGTTCCTACAATGTTCCCGGGAGTGGGGTAATATGGTATTAATCAGCAGTTCCTACAATGTTCCCGGGGGTGGGGTAATATGGGATTAATCAGCAGTTCCTACAATGTTCCCGGGGGTGGGGTAATATGGGATTAATCGTCAGTTCCTACAATGTTCCTGGGAGTGGGGTAATATGGTATTAATCAGCAGTTCCTGCAATGTTCCCGGGGGTGGGGTAATATGGGATTAATCAGCAGTTCCTACAATGTTCCCGGGAGTGGGGTAATACGGGATTAATCAGCTCTTCCTACAATGTTCCCGGGGGTGGGGTAATATGGTATTAATCAGCAGTTCCTACAATGTTCCCGGGAGTGGGGTAATATGGTATTAATCAGCAGTTCCTACAATGTTCCCGGGATGGGGGTAATATGGTATTAATCGACAGTTCCTACAATGTTCCTGGGAGTGGGGTAATATGGGATTAATCAGCAGTTCCTACAATGTTCCCGGGAGTGGGGGTAATATGGGATTAATCAGGCAGTTCCTACAATGTTCCCGGGAGTGGGGTAATATGGTATTAATCAGCAGTTCCTACAATGTTCCTGGGAGTGGGGTAATATGGGATTAATCAGCAGTTCCTACAATGTTCCCGGGGGTGGGGTAATATGGGATTAATCGTCAGTTCCTACAATGTTCCCTGGGAGTGGGGTAATATGGTATTAATCAGCAGTTCCTGCAATGTTCCCGGGAGTGGGGTAATATGGGATTAATCAGCAGTTCCTACAATGTTCCCGGGAGTGGGGTAATATGGTATTAATCAGCAGTTCCTACAATGTTCCCGGGAGTGGGGTAATATGGGATTAATCAGCAGTTCCTACAATGTTCCCGGGAGTGGGGTAATATGGGATTAATCAGCAGTTCCTACAATGTTCCCGGGAGTGGGGTAATATGGTATTAATCAGCAGTTCCTACAATGTTCCTGGGAGTGGGGTAATATGGGATTAATCAGCAGTTCCTACAATGTTCCTGGGAGTGGGGTAATATGGGATTAATCAGCAGTTCCTACAATGTTCCTGGGAGTGGGGTAATATGGGATTAATCAGCAGTTCCTACAATGTTCCTGGGAGTGGGGTAATATGGGATTAATCAGCAGTTCCTACAATGTTCCCGGGAGTGGGGGTAATATGGGATTAATCAGCAGTTCCTACAATGTTCCCGGGAGTGGGGTAATATGGTATTAATCAGCAGTTCCTACAATGTTCCCGGGAGTGGGGTAATATGGGATTAATCAGCAGTTCCTACAATGTTCCCGGGAGTGGGGGTAATATGGGATTAATCAGCAGTTCCTACAATGTTCCCGGGAGTGGGGTAATATGGGATTAATCAGCAGTTCCTACAATGTTCCCGGGAGTGGGGTAATATGGGATTAATCAGCAGTTCCTACAATGTTCCCTGGGAGTGGGGTAATATGGTATTAATCAGCAGTTCCTACAATGTTCGTGGGAGTGGTGTAATATGGTATTAATCAGCAGTTCCTACAATGTTCCCGGGATGGGGGTAATATGGGATTAATCAGCAGTTCCTACAATGTTCCCGGGAGTGGGGTAATATGGTATTAATCAGCAGTTCCTACAATGTTCCTGGGAGTGGGGTAATATGGTATTAATCAGCAGTTCCTACAATGTTCCCGGGAGTGGTGTAATATGGTATTAATCAGGCAGTTCCTACAATGTTCCCGGGAGTGGGGTAATATGGTATTAATCAGCAGTTCCTACAATGTTCCCGGGAGTGGGGTAATATGGTATTAATCAGCAGTTCCTACAATGTTCCTGGGAGTGGGGTAATATGGGATTAATCAGCAGTTCCTACAATGTTCCCGGGAGTGGTGTAATATGGTATTAATCAGCAGTTCCTACAATGTTCCCGGGAGTGGGGTAATATGGTATTAATCAGCAGTTCCTACAATGTTCCCGGGAGTGGGGTAATATGGTATTAATCAGCAGTTCCTACAATGTTCCCTGGGAGTGGGGTAATATGGGATTAATCAGCAGTTCCTACAATGTTCCCGGGAGTGGGGTAATATGGGATTAATCAGCAGTTCCTACAATGTTCCCGGGAGTGGGGTAATATGGTATTAATCAGCAGTTCCTACAATGTTCCTGGGAGTGGGGTAATATGGGATTAATCAGCAGTTCCTACAATGTTCCCGGGAGTGGGGTAATATGGGATTAATCAGCAGTTCCTACAATGTTCCCGGGAGTGGGGTAATATGGGATTAATCAGCAGTTCCTACAATGTTCCTGGGAGTGGGGTAATATGGGATTAATCAGCAGTTCCTACAATGTTCCCGGGAGTGGGGTAATATGGTATTAATCAGCAGTTCCTACAATGTTCCCGGGAGTGGGGTAATATGGTATTAATCAGCAGTTCCTACAATGTTCGTGGGAGTGGTGTAATATGGTATTAATCAGCAGTTCCTACAATGTTCCTGGGAGTGGGGTAATATGGGATTAATCAGCAGTTCCTACAATGTTCCCGGGAGTGGTGTAATATGGTATTAATCAGCAGTTCCTACAATGTTCCCGGGATGGGGTAATATGGGATTAATCGGCAGTTCCTACAATGTTCCCGGGAGTGGGGTAATATGGGATTAATCAGCAGTTCCTACAATGTTCCCGGGAGTGGGGTAATATGGTATTAATCAGCAGTTCCTACAATGTTCCCGGGAGTGGGGGTAATATGGTATTAATCAGCAGTTCCTACAATGTTCCCGGGATGGGGGTAATATGGGATTAATCAGCAGTTCCTACAATGTTCCCGGGAGTGGGGTAATATGGGATTAATCAGCAGTTCCTACAATGTTCCGGGAGTGGGGTAATATGGTATTAATCAGCAGTTCCTACAATGTTCCCGGGAGTGGGGTAATATGGGATTAATCAGCAGTTCCTACAATGTTCCCGGGAGTGGGGTAATATGGGATTAATCAGCAGTTCCTACAATGTTCCCGGGAGTGGGGTAATATGGTATTAATCAGCAGTTCCTACAATGTTCGTGGGAGTGGGGTAATATGGTATTAATCAGCAGTTCCTACAATGTTCCCGGGAGTGGGGTAATATGGGATTAATCAGCAGTTCCTACAATGTTCCTGGGAGTGGGGTAATATGGGATTAATCAGCAGTTCCTACAATGTTCCTGGGAGTGGGGTAATATGGGATTAATCAGCAGTTCCTACAATGTTCCCGGGAGTGGGGTAATATGGTATTAATCAGCAGTTCCTACAATGTTCCCGGGAGTGGGGTAATATGGGATTAATCAGCAGTTCCTACAATGTTCCCGGGATGGGGTAATATGGGATTAATCAGCAGTTCCTACAATGTTCCCGGGAGTGGGGTAATATGGGATTAATCAGCAGTTCCTACAATGTTCCCGGGAGTGGGGTAATATGGGATTAATCAGCAGTTCCTACAATGTTCCCGGGAGTGGGGTAATATGGTATTAATCAGCAGTTCCTACAATGTTCCCGGGAGTGGGGTAATATGGGATTAATCAGCAGTTCCTACAATGTTCCCGGGAGTGGGGTAATATGGGATTAATCAGCAGTTCCTACAATGTTCCCGGGAGTGGGGTAATATGGGATTAATCAGCAGCTTCCTACAATGTTCCCGGGAGTGGGGTAATATGGGATTAATCAGCAGTTCCTACAATGTTCCCGGGAGTGGGGTAATATGGGATTAATCAGCAGTTCCTACAATGTTCCCGGGAGTGGGGTAATATGGGATTAATCAGCAGTTCCTACAATGTTCCCGGGATAGAGGTAGTATGGGATTAATCAGCAGTTCCTACAATGTTCGTGGGAGTGGGGTAATATGGGATTAATCAGCAGTTCCTACAATGTTCCCGGGAGTGGGGTAATATGGTATTAATCAGCAGTTCCTACAATGTTCCCGGGAGTAGGGGTAATATGGGATTAATCAGCAGTTCCTACAATGTTCCCGGGAGTGGGGTAATATGGGATTAATCAGCAGTTCCTACAATGTTCCCGGGAGTGGGGTAATATGGGATTAATCAGCAGCTCCTACAATGTTCCCGGGAGTGGGGTAATATGGTATTAATCAGCAGCTCCTACAATGTTCCCGGGATAGGGGTAATATGGGATTAATCGGCAGTTCCTACAATGTTCCCGGGAGTGGGGTAATATGGGATTAATCAGCAGTTCCTACAATGTTCCCGGGAGTGGGGTAATATGGGATTAATCAGCAGCTCCTACAATGTTCCCGGGAGTGGGGTAATATGGGATTAATCAGCAGTTCCTACAATGTTCCCGGGATGGGGGTAATATGGTATTAATCAGCAGTTCCTACAATGTTCCCGGGAGTGGGGTAATATGGGATTAATCAGCAGTTCCTACAATGTTCCCGGGAGTGGGGGTAATATGGGATTAATCAGCAGTTCCTACAATGTTCCCGGGAGTGGGGTAATATGGGATTAATCAGCAGTTCCTACAATGTTCCTGGGAGTGGGGTAATATGGGATTAATCAGCAGTTCCTACAATGTTCCCGTGATGGGGGTAATATGGTATTAATCAGCAGTTCCTACAATGTTCCCGGGAGTGGGGTAATATGGGATTAATCAGCAGTTCCTACAATGTTCCCGGGATGGGGGTAATATGGGATTAATCGGCAGTTCCTACAATGTTCCCGGGAGTGGGGTAATATGGGATTAATCAGCAGCTCCTACAATGTTCCCGGGAGTGGGACAATATGGGATTAATCAGCAGTTCCTACAATGTTCCCGGGAGTGGGGTAATATGGGATAAATCAGCAGCTCCTACAATGTTCCCGGGAGTGGGGTAATATGGGATTAATCAGCAGTTCCTACAATGTTCCCGGGATAGAGGTAGTATGGGATTAATCGGCAGTTCCTACAATGTTCGTGGGATTGGGGTAATATGGGATTAATCAGCAGTTCCTACAATGTTCCCGGGAGTGGGGCAATATGGTATTAATCAGCAGTTCCTACAATGTTCCCGGGATAGAGGTAGTATGGGATTAATCGGCAGTTCCTACAATGTTCCCGGGAGTGGGGTAATATGGGATTAATCAGCAGTTCCTACAATGTTCCCGGGAGTGGGGTAATATGGGATTAATCAGCAGCTCCTACAATGTTCCCGGGAGTGGGGTAATATGGTATTAATCAGCAGCTCCTACAATGTTCCCGGGATAGAGGTAGTATGGGATTAATCGGCAGTTCCTACAATGTTCCCGGGAGTGGGGTAATATGGAATTAATCAGCAGTTCCTACAATGTTCCCGGGAGTGGGGTAATATGGGATTAATCAGCAGCTCCTACAATGTTCCCGGGAGTGGGGTAATATGGTATTAATCAGCAGCTCCTACAATGTTCCCGGGAGTGGGACAATATGGGATTAGTCAGCAGTTCCTACAATGTTTTGGGGTGGTGTAATATGGTATTAATCAGTAGTTCCTACAATGTTCCCGGGAGTGGGACAATATGGGATTAATCAGCAGTTCCTACAATGTTTTGGGGTGGTGTAATATGGTATTAATCAGTAGTTCCTACAATGTTCCCGGGATGGGTGTGAGGATTACTTAGTAGCTACTCATTGTGTAAATGTAGACATGGCGTAGGACAGAAGTTGAAAACCGCTTGAAAATGATTGATTATGATTATGTACCATGATACCCCCCGGGTTACGGTAAGGGTCTGATATTGTCAGTCGTTATAGTTCCCAGACACTCTAGCGATGGTATCCCTCACATTTCACTCTCGTTTTACCAACACCAGGCCGATAATGTATTTAGGATATTTCGGTCACATTATCCTAACACATCGACGTTATCTAGGGTTTTGTATATTTACGGATAAAATAGTGTTTTCAGACCTGTGAAAACCATGGTAACCACTAAAAAAAGCATCATGATTTTTGACCCGATATGACACAATTCCCTCAACATTTATTTATTTATATTTTAACCGAATCGAAATGATCATAATTAAGTTTCTGTGCTATCTTGCCTTGCCTACATAGCATTTATCGGTGATTATAATATTGTACCCATTAGAAAAAGATATATAACAAAGGACAACACACATGTGTCATACAGTCAATACACATATGTCATACAGTCAACACGTATATTTTAAACAGTCAACACACATATGTCATACAGTCAACAAGCATGCCATACAGTCATCACACACACATATGTCATACAGTCAACACACATATGTCATACAGTCAACACACATATTTCATACAGTCAACACACATATTTCATACAGTCAACACACATATGTCATACAGTCAACAAACATGCCATACAGTCATCACACACACATATGTCATACAGTCAACACACATATGTCATACAGTCAACACACATTTCATACAGTCAACACACATTTCATACAATCAACACACATATGTCATACAGTCAACACACATGTGTCATACAGTCAACAAACACACATATGTCATACAGTCAACACACATATGTCATACAGTCAACACACATATGTCATAAGTCAACACACATATTTCATGCAGTCAACACACATATGCCATACAGTCAACACACATATGCCATACAGTCAACACACATATGTCATACAGTCAACACACATATGCCATACAGTCAACACACATATGTCATACAGTCAACACATATATTTCATACAGTCAACACACATATGTCATACAGTCAACACACATATGCCATACAGTCAACACACATATATCATACAGTCAACACACATATGCCATACAGTCAACACACATATGCCATACAGTCAACACACATATGTCATACAGTCAACACCCATATGTCATACAGTCAACACACATATATCATATAGTCAACACACATATATCATATAGTCAACATATATATATCATATAGTCAACATATAGTCAACACACATATGTCATACACTCAACACACATATGTCATACAGTCAACATATATATGTCATAAACTCAACACGTATACATGTTATACAGTCAACACATATATATCATACAAAATGATATTCAAGGCTCCGCGAACAAATTTATATACAACGTACACAAAATAATCAGGTTCAAATTTAACAAAATAACAAATTAATAACACAGTAAAATTAGGTCACACAGGTCCAAACAAACAAAATAATGCAATACAGAGACTGATAAACCGTGTATAGGTTTAATTGTCATTAAGGGTCAAAATCCCGAATAAAGGTACAAGGTCAAGATACAAAATAAAGCCATTGAAGGATTCAGCTTTAAGTGAAAACTTTGGGAAGGTTTGGGTTAAAATGTCCTTACCCGATCTTGAAAGAAAAAATGTTTATTTTTGTTCGTGATACAAGAGCAGCCATTCTTTGAAATAACATTTTCTCTGACAGATGTGACTTTTGGTGTCGGACTACGATGGATGAAAATCCATGTTCTCAGCAAACGGTTCCAATCAAAACAAAAACAAGATCAAGCGATATAGCCACATGAATTGACATCAGTCTGACGTGATTTAGCAGAAAACGAAAGGCTTGTTCATGAAACAGACATGTTGTTGATGACATGTTGCTAATGACCTATCAGTGGGTGGGAGAGAGCTATGAAATATGACACTACACGTCAGGGGAGCATCCTGCTGCTCTAGCGTTATCAGGAGCCTGTGGCGTAGTACCTCGTGCAGTGGTCACTTCCGTCAGAATGTTACCAGTTACCATGGCTACATTTTCGGAAGGACCGATAACATTGGAATATTTATGAAACTGAATCCTAATTAAAAGGTTTGTGTTGATACAACTGTTTATTTTGGATAAAGTCCACCTGCGTCATACACTTTATTAGTGGTTCAAAGCGAATTAAAATCACGCATTGCAAAAAAACTAATTCGTAAGGCATGTGCAGAGTAGACAGGACATGTACATGTAAATGGCACGTACGACCTATATACGTATACAGAATATATACGACGTATATAAGTTATACACGATATGTATAGGTTATACACGATATGTAAGTGTTATACACGATATGTATAGGTTATACACGTTATGTATGGGTTATACACGATATGTATAGATTATACACGATATGTATAGGTTATACACGATATGTATGGGTTATACACGTTATGTATGGGTTATACACGATATGTATAGATTATACACGATATGTATAGGTTATACACGATATGTATAGGTTATACACGATATATATGGGTTATACACGATATGTATAGGTTATACACGATATATATGGGTTATACACGATATGTATAGGTTATACACGATATGTAGGTTATACACGATATGTATAGGTTATACACGTTATGTATGGGTTATACACGATATGTAGGTTATACACGATATGTAGAGGTTATACACGATATGTATAGGTTATACACGATATGTATGGGTTATACACGATATGTATAGGTTATACACGATATGTATGGGTTATACACGATATGTATAGGTTATACACGATATGTATGGGTTATACACGATATGTATGGGTTATACACGATATGTATAGGGTTATACACGATATGTAGAGGTTATACACGATATGTATAGGTTATACACGATATGTAGAGGTTATACACGATATGTATAGGTTATACACGATATGTGTAGGTTATACACGATATGTATAGGTTATACACGATATGTATGGGTTATACACAATATGTATAGGTTATACACGATATGTCTAGGTTATACACGATATGTATGGGTTATACACGATATGTATGGGTTATACACGATATGTATGGGTTATACACGATATGTGTAGGTTATACACGATATGTATAGGTCATACACGATATGTATGGGTTATACACAATATGTATAGGTTATACACGATATGTATGGGTTATACACAATATGTATGGGTTATACACGATATGTGTAGGTTATACACGATATGTATAGGTTATACACAATATGTATGGGTTATACACGATATGTATAGGTTATACACGATATGTATGGGTTATACACAATATGTATAGGTTATACACAATATGTATGGGTTATACACGATATGTATAGGTTATACACGATATGTATAGGTTATACACGATATGTATAGGTTATACACGATATGTATGGGTTATACACAATATGTATAGGTTATACACAATATGTATAGGTTATACACGATATGTAGGTTATACACGATATGTATAGGTTATACACGATATGTATAGGTTATACACGATATGTATAGGTTATACACGATATGTATAGGTTATACACGATATGTATGGTTATACACGATATGTAGGTTATACACGATATGTATGGGTTATACACGATATGTATAGGTTATACACGATATGTATGGGTTATACACGATATGTATGGGTTATACACGATATGTATAGGTTATACACGATATGTATAGGTTATACACGATATGTATAGGTTATACACGATATGTATGGGTTATACACGATATGTATAGGTTATACACGATATGTATGGGTTATACACGATATGTATAGGTTATACACGATATGTATAGGTTATACACGATATGTATAGGTTATACACGATATGTATAGGTTATACACGATATGTATGGGTTATACACGATATGTATAGGTTATACACGATATGTATAGGTTATACACGATATGTATAGGTTATACACGATATGTATAGGTTATACACGATATGTATAGGTTATACACGATATGTATGGGTTATACACGATATGTATGGGTTATACACGATATGTGTAGGTTATACACGATATGTATGGGTTATACACGATATGTATAGGTTATACACGATATGTAGGTTATACACGATATGTATAGGTTATACACGATATGTATAGGTTATACACGATATGTATAGGTTATACACGATATGTATGGGTTATACACGATATGTATGGGTTATACACGATATGTAGTAGGTTATACACGATATGTATAGGTTATACACGATATGTATAGGTTATACACGATATGTATAGGTTATACACGATATGTATGGGTTATACACGATATGTAGGTTAAACACGATATGTATGGGTTATACACGATATGTATGGGTTATACATGATATGTATGGGTTATACACGATATGTTTTGGTTATACACGATATGTAGGTTAAACACGATATGTATGGGTTATACATGATATGTATGGGTTATACACGATATGTATGGGTTATACACGATATGTATGGGTTATACACAATATGTATGGGTTATACACGATATGTATGGGTTATACACGATATGTATAGGTTATACACGATATGTATAGGTTATACACGATATGTATAGGTTATACACGATATGTATAGGTTATACACGATATGTATGGGTTATACACGATATGTATGGGTTATACAAGATATGTATAGGTTAAACACGATATGTATAGGTTATACATGATATGTATAGGTTATACACGATATGTATGGGTTATACATGATATGTATGGGTTATACACGATATGTATGGGTTATACACGATATGTATGGGTTATACACGATATGTATGGGTTATACACGATATGTATGGGTTATACACGATATGTATGGGTTATACACGATATGTATGGGTTATACACGATATTTATGGGTTATACACGATATGTATAGGTTATACACGATATGTAGGTTATACACGATATGTATAGGTTATACACGATATGTATAGGTTATACACGATATGTATAGGTTATACACGATATGTATAGGTTATACACGATATGTAGAGGTTATACACGATATGTATAGGTTATACACGATATTTATGGGTTATACACGATATGTATGGGTTATACACGATATGTATGGGTTATACACGATATGTATGGGTTATACACGATATGTAGGTTATACACGATATGTATAGGTTATACACGATATGTATGGGTTATACACGATATGTAGGTTATACACGATAGTTATAGGTTATACACGATATGTATGGGTTATACACGATATGTATAGGTTAAACACGATATGTATAGGTTATACACGATATGTATAGGTTATATAACAGGGTATGTTTTGGAGAAGTCCATTACATAGGATTGGATATGCCCCACCTTTGCCTGTAGAAAAGCTCCCAGTGTATACGTCCCTCCGGGCCTGAATTGGATCTTAGGAATGTCCTGTTGTAGGAGTGAACACTTGTGTTGGTCGTCTGAAGTATCCGAGATGTAATCTATCTGACGTAGAACTCGACTTTTGGAGGAGAACGTCACCACCGACACTCGGGTATGATTCGAGTCCACTGTGAAATCGGCCAGTAGTTTTCTCACGAACTTCACCTCATTGACGAAATCGTGGGCCCCGACACTTGATGAACTATCCACCAGAAAGATGATGTCAACCTTTTTGTTTTTAGTCTCTCTCAATTCCGATACGTGTCGTTTTAGAACGGGACCAAGTGTGTTCACTTTGTTTTTGTTCAAATGTGGAACATGGTTTCGCCGTCTTTCTTCAGCATCTGTATATGAGTTAGTGTACGATAGAGATATCTGAAACAGAGAGCACAGGAGTACCAGTCTCCAGACACAGGGCTTGCCACACATTGTTGTACATCTAATGGTTACAGCACTTCAGGTAATCCAAAAATCGGCCATTGAAAATGTGTAGTCTACTCCTCCACGGGATATGGGGGTCGGTTTGTGTACATACTAGAGACGGGGAAAGAGAGTAATGTTGCCCTACTGTAACTAGATAGCCTGAAACTCGGAGGCTGGTTCATTTATCATTCTGGTACGAGTTACCGGACGTTATCACCTAGTCGGGACCACGCGCAGTTTTACTGGCAGAGATCTCGCTGATAAGTGCTACTTTTACACTGGAACCTCCCGTGCACGTTGCATTACTAAATCGAGTAACTTTTTCACGGAGATAACTAAGGTTATTATTGTATTTGTTATTTCTTATTTTGAATATGGACTTGTTAATTGGTCGAATCTCTGAAAGTTAAAACAAAAACAAAAAACAAAAAAAAGTATGTCAAGAACATTGAAGACTGGTTAGCTTTCTGTTTTGGGAGTGCACGGTCTGATTCCTTGAGTAAAACCTCTAGACTTCCGTACCACGGTCAGTGATGCTGTACTGTGGTTTAGTATATTGTACCTTGTGATACGCTATAGTAGGATAACTACCGTCCCAGGTATCTGCTACCTTAATCAACATCAGGATGAAAATGTTTACAATGGCAATGACAATTGTTTATGATCGCAAACAGGACAGTGCTGGAATATGAATACAAACACATGCAGTTTTATATAATAATGCTGTTTAAAGAGGACAAAGTAGACGAACAAATGTCGAATGAGCGGACTTACGACAGTTACAGAACCGTTCTAGGTCAAAATGGGGAGATGTCTCACCGATGAAAAGTTACGGTTTATCAAAACATATGTGACAGATAAGTGTGTAGAAAGGTATTCAGAGTTATGTCCCCTTAATCTTATCTCTAACCTATTTCCAGGCGATCAAAGGATCAATGTGGACTAAAATTTTCTATAGCAAAACAGCACAGAAAGTGTCCGAACTATATTTTACTCTTTAAATCTAATATCACGCTTTCCTGTGGAAATATTTAAGGCGAAGAAATTCATTACAATAAACTAACAGTAAATCCAAACGTATACTAAGTTGATATTATCGATCATGCTTTGTCCTCTTAAATCAGGGTTATAGTATAATTCTATAAACATCCATTATTGAATTTTTTGGACTTTGGACCAACCCATAGCCATTTACATTCTTAAGACATGTCTTTATCCTCTTGTGAGAACTTTCTTTCCCAGATGGTTGTTATTTGGTAAAACTCGTTGTCGGCATTTTTTGCATACAATATGTATATAAACAACGAAAGTTTTGGCCAATATGGACACCATAAACAGGTAAATAATTGGGTAATCATTCGGGGAGAAGTAGTTTTAGAATGTTATCATTTAGACTATCGAAATATCCAAGTCGAGGGTGATTCCTACACCAATACAGTTATCATAATTATGACACATACACATGTGATTTACAGTGAGTCTGTATACTGTCTTTTTTCTAACATCGCTCCAGGTTAATCTGTACAATCATTTAGACTATATTTGACGCTTGACGGACGGACGGACGGACGGACGGGCGACGATGTTTCCTCAAAATAGAGATTCCATATTTTACATCAATGAACTAATCAATTGGTACAATAATGAACTCGTCCAAACTATAGAAAACATGGTGTATTTAAGCCATATTCTTTGTTATGTTAAGATTAGGCATTGAAATCCACTTATTCTCAAGAAACATGTTAACTTCCAACAACACGTGTTCTACACAGCGTGCAACGCCGATGATGCAGTTTTCCCATTCATCGTCATCTTATTCCATCACCATTCTACTACTTAAACTACTACTGATAGTCTTCTAACAAATGAAATTTAACATAATCATTGACATTTAATGTATTTACAACATGTTCTAAAAGCTTATCCCTGAATAATGATGGACATTGTATCAACAAATGCTTTGCTATGTTGTCTGTAGTTTTACAACACGGTTTACAGATTACATTCTCAGCTTCTGTCCTATATGAGAGTTTCACTAATTCGACAATTGTCCATGTTAGATTTGGATGTTTCCAGCTCAACTCCCATAGAGGATTTGGGCCCATATACGGATGTATACACTTGTAGTGATTAAGTAGCTTATTATTCTCACATTTATATCACCATTCATTGACATATTATTGCTCTGTAACGTTCTTGTCAAAGAGCTTCCACTGTCTTGAGCCGCATGTCACAGATGAAATTCCATATTTTAACATTGTATCTGATATATCCTTAATAAACATGTCCCACAGAAAATATACATCCCAAATATAAAGTTACATACTCGAATAAGAAACAGGGGTTTCCAGACGAAATCAGTACTGGCATTACACAGCTTGTCCTAAAGAATAATTTGTGTTTTTCGATAGAGTTCTTGTTGTTATTGTGGATGATGGCGTCTTTTCGAATCCTTGACATCTCCTAGCTGCGTACTTTTCAGTTCGCTCTAACTCGATTTTGGGTGACCTTTTAGGATCTGCCCATAGCTCACATCCATACAATAAAGTTGGAAGGACAATCGATTTGACAATCCGTACACTTTTTGATGGGTTCATTCCATTCCGGTGTACTCCGAGCCTAGTAAGACAGTTCATGGTTTTTTCCACACGAATTCGCGATTAACATATCGGTTTTAGGTTATGTCATTACGTTATCCCAGCGTACACTTTTGATGTTGTCCATACAGTCGGTACATTTCCTAAAGAACACTTAGCCTTTACATCACTTTGCGGCCTTTTCCGATTTGGGAATTGCGGCAATGATGATATTGTAGAGTTATAGTTAAGCCTCCATAGCTTCGTATATGTGTAAACGATATCAAGCTGCATCTGTAGCTTTCTGATCGACGCAGCTAGAAGTAAAGTGTCATCAGCTCGGAAACCACACGGAATGTTAATGATTTGGACATACAACCCGAGACTTGCTTTTTCCAATCGAACCGCCAAATCGTCAATAATAACAAGGAAGAGCCGAGCAGGGAGAGTCCGCCCTTGACCGACTCCTTGCTTTATAGGGTACGCCTCGCTCGTTTCCCCATCATAAAGAACGCATGCAGTCACACCAACAGACGAATTATGAAGCATCCGCCAGCATTTGCCATTCATGCCTAAGCAGCAGTCCATTTACCCAAACACTGTTAAATACTTTTGCGTTGCCAAGGAAGGCTACAAAAACTTTTGAATTGCTATCCAGATAGCGGTAAATTAATTTTATTTCACGGTAAATACGGCTGTAATGCTACCGCATTATGGCCGAAATACTTGTCGAAGCTTGTGTGGAAATTCAATTTGTGAACAGTGTTTTGAAATGCACTGCTACATGATTTTTTCAAATAGTTTTTGTGAGACTGGTGTCAGCGTAATGTACCTGTAATTATTCATGTCAGGACGGTCTTTCAAAATGGCGGCCAATGATAGGAACATTGTTGTTAGGAGATATCTCTTAGAATGGCTGTCAGTGATCTTTTAGAATAGCGGTCAATAATTGGTACATCGTTGTAGGTGGATATCATTTAGACTGGCTGTCCATATACTGACCCGCCTCCCTGTCCATATACTGACCCGCCTCCCTGTCCATATGCTGACCAGCCTTCCTGTCCATATGCTGACCCGCCTTCCTGTCCATATACTGACCCGCCTTCCTGTCCATATGCTGACCCGCCTCCCTGTCCATATGCTGACCCGCCTCCCTGTCCATATGCTGACCCGCCTCCCTGTCCATATGCTGACCCGCCTCCCTGTCCATATGCTGACCCGCCTCCCTGTCCATATGCTGACCCGCCTCCCTGTCCATATGCTGACCCGCCTTCCTGTCCATATACTGACCCGCCTCCCTGTCCATATGCTGACCCGCCTCCCTGTCCATATGCTGACCCGCCTTCCTGTCCATATACTGACCCGCCTCCCTGTCCATATGCTGACCCGCCTCCCTGTCCATATACTGACCCGCCTTCCTGTCCATACGCTGACCCGCCTTCCTGTCTATATACTGACCCGCCTCCCTGTCCATATACTGACCCGCCTCCCTGTCCATATACTGACCCGCCTTCCTGTCCATACGCTGACCCGCCTTCCTGTCTATATACTGACCCGCCTCCCTGTCCATATACTGACCCGCCTCCCTGTCCATATACTGACCCGCCTTCCTGTCCATATCCTGACCCGCCTTCCTGTCCATATGCTGACCCGCCTCCCTGTCCATATACTGACCCACCTCCCTGTCCATATACTGACCCGCCTTCCTGTCCATATGCTGACCCGCCTTCCTGTCCATATACTGACCCACCTCCCTGTCCATATACTGACCCACCTCCCTGTCCATATACTGACCCACCTTCCTGTCCATATGCTGACCCGCCTTCCTGTCCATATGCTGACCCGCCTTCCTGTCTATATACTGACCCGCCTCCCTGTCCATATACTGACCCGCCTCCCTGTCCATATGCTGACCCGCCTCCTGTTTGATTCCTATATTTCACAATATACAAGTTACCATCGTTTTATTGTATGCATTCGTATTGTGATCCTGTTTATCTGAAGATCTTTGATCAATCCCAAACATCTGCTCTAGGAAAAATCGTTGAAATAATTTCCCACTCTTTGCACTACAGGTCACTTCTCCAGAATAAGAGAACGCCTAATTAACTTGATATGAAAAAAAATCTGTTCCTGGAAAGGCGAACGACGATAGAGAATATGGTAGTGAACTTATAGTAGACCAGATTCCTTTTTGACAATATCTGTCGGCAGAATACTGACAAAACCATGTAGACAAAATGTGTCCCATTGAAATCGTTTTTTCTATAATTTCTCCTTATATATTCATTATGTGTTGTCTTCAATCTGTAAACCTGTCAATTTAAGGATACTACAGATTCATCCAACTCCATCTACTTACATCGGTCTTTACCGACAGCGTAGCCATCAGTTTACAAAAGAAGCTGTGTGATAAGCGATATTATTTGTTTCAACTTCTTTTTTGAAAGTTTTTCATTTCTAGATAGCAACATACGATGTTTAAACGTTATTGTTCATTTGATTTTGCAACACAGGATTACAAGGCTGATGAAGACTACGGAAGGTTATGATATTCTATGATCTATTGTGATATAAAGTTATACATGGCTCGTCGGCTCTGAACCTCGATTTGACGAAGATTTACGTGGTGCCACTCGTCGACGAAGCATGAGACGCTTTCCCTTCCGAGACACCCTTATTCTCTCCTGTATTCTGAGGGTTGAGTTTACAAATGAGTTATCTCTTATAGTTTCCGTTCAATGATATTATATATGGATATTGAAATATTTAAATGTGTAATACAAATATAACTAAGTGATAAGTTTGCGTGGCGAATAACTGAGCCACAACACAAACACGTATTTTATCAGCCTCGATGTTTGTGTACTGTAAAGAGATAGGTTGTTATTTTGAGATAAATCGACCTCTTCATTCGACAGATAATCTGATTACCAACACTGGGCAGAAGGAAACATGGGTTTAAAACATCTGAAGAACAGGTATGGCATATTCTCCATCCTACGTGGATACATATATCAACATGTGTTTTATAAGACAAATAACACCACAATTTTAGTGCACGGGTCCTGTCATGTCAATATCAGCGGGTCATGTCAGTATAATCAGGTGATGTCACATGCTTCCTGTATCTGTACAACAGCCCTCGACTACGGCTATGTCACATACTTCCTGTATCTGTACAACAGCCCTCGACTACGGCTATGTCACATGCTTCATGTATCTGTACAACAGCCCTCGACTACGGCTATGTCACATACTTCCTGTATCTGTACAACAGCCCTCGACTACGGCTATGTCACATACTTCCTGTACCTGTACAACAGCCCTCGACTACGGCTATGTCACATGCTTCATGTATCTGTACAACAGCCCTCGACTACGGCTATGTCACATACTTCCTGTATCTGTACAACAGCCCTCGACTACGGCTATGTCACATACTTCCTGTATCTGTACAACAGCCCTCGACTACGGCTATGTCACATACTTCCTGTATCTGTACAACAGCCCTCGACTACGGCTATGTCACATACTTCCTGTATCTGTACAACAGCCCTCGACTACGGCTATGTCACATGCTTCCTGTATCTGTACAACAGCCCTCGACTACGGCTATGTCACATACTTCCTGTATCTGTACAACAGCCCTCGACTACGGCTATGTCACATACTTCCTGTATCTGTACAACAGCCCTCGACTACGGCTATGTCACATACTTCCTGTATCTGTACAATAGCCCTCGACTACGGCTATGTCACATACTTCCTGTATCTGTACAACAGCCCTCGACTACGGCTATGTCACATACTTCCTGTATCTGTACAACAGCCCTCGACTACGGCTATGTCACTTTCAGTTTAATGAATATGAATATGAAAATCTATAGCCACAGTGTAATCCTAGACTAAGACATTTCTTTGGTGTAATTGGTATGAACAGGTACCCTCAGTGTAATCCTAGACTAAGACATTTCTTTGGTGTAATTGGTATGAACAGGTAGCCACAGTGTAATCCTAGACTAAGACATTTCTTTGGTGTAATTGGTATGAACAGGTAGCCACAGTGTTATCCTAGACTGAGACATTTCTTTGGTGTAATTGGTATGAACAGGTACCCTCAGTGTAATCCTAGACTAAGACATTTCTTTGGTGTAATTGGTATGAACAGGTAGACACAGTGTAATCCTAGACTAAGAAATTTCCTCGGTGTAATTGGTATGAACAGGTACCCTCAGTGTAATCCTAGACTAAGACATTTCTTTGGTGTAATTGGTATGAACAGGTAGACACAGTGTAATCCTAGACTAAGACATGTCCTTGGTGTAATTGGTATGAACAGGTAGCCACAGTGTAATCCTAGACGAAGACATTTCTTTGTGTAATTGGTATGAACAGGTAGCCACAGTGTAATCCTAGACTAAGACATTTCTTTGTGTAATTGGTATGAACAGGTACCCTCAGTGTAATCCTAGACTAAGACATGTCCTTGGTGTAATTGGTATGAACAGGTAGCCACAGTGTAATCCTAGACTAAGACATTTACTTGGTGTAATTGGTATGAACAGGTAGACACAGTGTAATCCTAGACTAAGACATTTCCTTGGTGTAATTGGTATGAACAGGTACCCTCAGTGTAATCCTAGACTAAGATATTTCCTTGGTGTAATTGGTATGAACAGGTAGTCACAGTGTAATCCTAGACTAAGAAATTTCTTTGGTGTAATTGGTATGAACAGGTAGCCACAGTGTAATCCTAGACTAAGACATGTCTTTGGTGTAATTGGTATGAACAGGTAGCCACAATGTAATCCTAGACTAAGACATTTACTTGGTGTAATTGGTATGAACAGGTAGCCACAATGTAATCCTAGACTAAGACATTTACTTGGTGTAATTGGTATGAACAGGAAGCCACAGTGTAATCCTAGACTAAGACATTTCTTTGGTGTAATTGGTATGAACAGGTAGCCACAGTGTAATCCTAGACTAAGACATTTCTTTGGTGTAATTGGTATGAACAGGTAGCCACAGTGTAATCCTAGACTAAGACATTTACTTGGTGTAATTGGTATGAACAGGTACCCTCAGTGTAATCCTAGACTAAGACATTTCCTTGGTGTAACTGGTATGAACAGGTAGCCACAGTGTTATCCTAGACTAAGACATTTACTTGGTGTAATTGGTATGAACAGGTACCCTCAGTGTAATCCTAGACTAAGACATTTCCTTGGTGTAACTGGTATGAACAGGTAGCCACAGCGTAATCCTAGACTAAGACATTTCTTTGGTGTAATTGGTATGAACAGTTAGCCACAGTGTTATCATAGACAAAGACATTTCTTTGGTGTAATTGGTATGAACAGGTAGCCACAGTGTTATCATAGACAAAGACATTTCTTTGGTGTAATTGGTATGAACAGGAAGCCACAGTGTAATCCTAGACTAAGACATTTACTTGGTGTAATTCGTATGAACAGGTACCCTCAGTGTAATCCTAGACTAAGACATGTCCTTGGTGTAATTGGTATGAACAGGTAGCCACAGTGTAATCCTAGACTAAGACATTTCTTTGTGTAATTGGTATGAACAGGTAGCCACAGTGTAATCCTAGACTAAGACATTTCTTTGTGTAATTGGTATGAACAGGTACCCTCAGTGTAATCCTAGACTAAGACATGTCCTTGGTGTAATTGGTATGAACAGGTAGCCACAGTGTAATCCTAGACTAAGACATTTACTTGGTGTAATTGGTATGAACAGGTAGCCACAGTGTAATCCTAGACTAAGACATTTCCTTGGTGTAATTGGTATGACAGGTAGCCACAGTGTAATTCTAGACTAAGACATTTCTTTATGTAATTGGTATGAACAGGAAGCCACAGTGTAATCCTAGACTAAGACATTTCTTTGGTGTAATTGGTATGAACAGGTAGTCTCAGTGTAATCCTAGACTAAGACATTTTCTTGGTGTAATTGGTATGAACAGGTAGCCACAGTCTTATCATAGACAAAGATATTTCCTTGGTGTAATTGGTATGAACAGGTAGCCACAGTGTTATCCTTGACTAAGACATTTCTTTGGTGTAATTGGTATGAACAGGTAGCCACAGTGTTATCCTTGACTAAGACATTTCTTTGGTGTAATTGGTATGAACAGGTACCCTCAGTGTAATCCTAGACTAAGACATTTGTTTGGTGTTATTGGTATGAACAGGTAGCCACAGTGTAATCCTAGACTAAGACATTTCTTTGGTGTAATTGGTATGAACAGGTAGCCACAGTGTAATCATAGACTAAGACATTTCTTTGGTGTAATTGGTATGAACAGGTAGTCACAGTGTTATCCTTGACTAAGACATTTACTTGGTGTAATTGGTATGAACAGGTAGTCACAGTGTAATCCTAGACTAAGACATTTCTTTGGTGTAATTGGTATGAACAGGAAGCCACAGTGTAATCCTAGACTAAGACATTTACTTGGTGTAATTGGTATGAACAGGTAGCCACAGTGTTATCCTAGACTAAGACATTTACTTGGTGTAATTGGTATGAACAGGTAGTCACAGTGTTATCCTTGACTAAGACATTTACTTGGTGTAATTGGTATGAACAGGTAGTCACAGTGTAATCCTAGACTAAGACATTTCTTTGGTGTAATTGGTATGAACAGGAAGCCACAGTGTAATCCTAGACTAAGACATTTCCTTGGTGTAATTGGTATGAACAGGTAGTCACAGTGTAATCCTAGACTAAGACATTTCTTTGGTGTAATTGGTATGAACAGGTAGCCACAGTGTAATCCTAGACTAAGACATTTCTTTGGTGTAATTGGTATGAACAGGTAGCCACAGTGTAATCCTAGACTAAGACATTTCCTCGGTGTAATTGGTATGAACAGGTAGTCACAGTGTAATCCTAGACTAAGACATTTACTTGGTGTAATTGGTATGAACAGGTACCCTCAGTGTAATCCTAGACAAAGACATTTCTTTGGTGTAATTGGTATGAACAGGTAGCCTCAGTGTAATCCTAGACTAACACATTTCCTTGGTGTAATTGGTATGAACAGGAAGCCACAGTGTTATCCTTGACTAAGACATTTCTTTGGTGTAATTGGTATGAACAGCTAGCCACAGTGTTATCCTAGACTAAGACATTTCTTTGGTGTAATTGGTATGAACAGGAAGCCACAGTGTAATCCTAGACTAAGACATTTCTTTGGTGTAATTGGTATGAACAGGTAGTCACAGTGTAATCCTAGACTAAGACATTTCTTTGGTGTAATTGGTATGAACAGGTAGTCACAGTGTAATCCTAGACTAAGACATTTCTTTGGTGTAATTGGTATGAACAGGTAGCCATAGTGTTATCATAGACAAAGACATTTACTTGGTGTAATTGGTATGAACAGTTTCTATCATACTCCGGTATCTGTCCATATTTCAGTTATTCGTCCTTCATCTGCACATCAAATACTCATTGAGTCAATCAAAACAAATAAACCAGGCCAGAAAACAAATAAACCAGGCCAGAAAACAAATAAACCAGGCCAGAAAACAAATAAACCAGGCCAGAAAACAAATAAACTAGGCAAAAAAACAAATAAACCAGGCCAGAAAACAAATAAAACATATGTATTCCTTAAAAACAAATGTTTATTTACTCATTATATTAATTATATCAAAATTGCATATGGTGTGTATGTTGTATAACGGCATGCATTTATCAGAATGTAATATGGGATAATGAGATAAAAACCTCAACGACAGATATATATCAATGATTCAGTACAGTACTTCGAGTGATACTCAATGAATATTGATATACAATAAAACAAATGTATATATTTATTCTGTACTAATGCTGACCATACTACTCATTATGTTTATAGCTATAACTAACACTAAACGTCTACATTTGTAGTGCACGGTGCTGTTTCTATCCAGTCAATTGACACTGAAATCAAGCCATGGGATACGTATTTTAATGGCCTCCCTTCTGAAGACCCTGCACCCCCTCTTGGATGTGGACAGCTGACAATAAGAAGCAATAAAATGGATGTTAATGTAATAGGTCCTATTTTATTGGTCGGTATGATAGTTACTGGTTTAACATCATGTTATGTTTGGTTCGTATGTTATAATAAGGCTCGGAAACGGAAACTAATGGAAGCCGCTTCACAGTGTAGTAACACCTTCTCTAGCAATGCTGCTTCTTCTGGAACCGAATACCTTAGAGCAGGCCAACAAATAGGTGGCCGGGTTCCACCTACTAATGCCAATGTAAATGATACTACTCTGAGCAGTCACTTACGGGCACACGACTATATTGGGACCCCATACAACGCTGGGGTTGTACGTTTAACCGAACAAGATGTGTCGGATAATCAACTTCCTGGACAAATAAATTTAACATTTGTGGCGGAAGATGGGACCGATGATCAACAAATTCTCGGAGGTTTACCTAGTTATGCTGAGGCGACAACGTCGACGACAATTCAGGATTTGGGTGCTCCTCCAAGGTACGAGGATTTGGAAATCGGTCTTTATTAACGTTATACATTAAATAGCTTTTCTTATTCTTATTTGGGAAATACTGGTACGGAGGATACATTGACGGGACTGGGTGTTCTGTTATATTGTCTGAAATCATTAATCGTCTCCCGACATTTACGGCGGTTCATAGCAAGTGAAAACTCATTTTTGTATCATGGAGAAGACATTTCCAGGTGTGGAGTCGACGGTGTCAACATTTGTGTTAAGACGTTAATGATTACACGTTACCATAGACGTAAGTAAACTAAGATCTTATAAACGTTTACACTGGGTGCGTTCTACGAAGCGTCGTAACTTTGAAGGCAAATATCAATTCTTCATATTTTGAGAAAACTAAACATGAACATGTTGATAGTAACATGTTAGATATCATATGTGCAAAGCAAGAGATTACAATTTTGAAAACATTAGGAACAGGAGATAAACATGTGAAGGATTTTGAGTAAGAACTTAATCTTTTTGCGTTGAGCAAAATTTTCTGAGGGCCAAAAATACAACTTCTTATTGCATTCCATTTGTAATTATGTGCTAAACACGTCTCTAAACAATATAAAATATAATAAATTGCCCAAAAATAGTAATCCGGAGTTTTGCGCAAAGTAATTAAAATCGATTGACAATATTGCCATGTAATTTTTAAAAGAAAAACGAGCATATGGAAAATCTGGTTTACATTGAAATATTGTAAAGTGAACTGAAATAAGATATTTGTACTTGGTGTCATTAGTACACCGGGACTGACATCTACACTAATAGCCAACTAATATGAACAACAGTAGTGTCCTCGTGGTTTGGCGAGTACAAGTGTGAAAGAATATCTAAATACTGTGTTCTTGTCCTGCCTGTCCAGACTCTATAATCTGCATCATCCACAGAGGAGAAACGCAGAGTAAAGGACAAGTCCTACATTAATAGGATGTGTAATATCCCCAAAATATTAAGGATTTCCTTTGATCTAGGAGGTGTCAACACATCGTGAGGACCAATGACACCACGGTTTGTAATGAAAGATGAGTTGGTGTTTTGCGCGCTTGGGCGAAATGGTCGAGTGTTGATTGAAACCCTTCATACACAGTGTGCATTTGGAGTGGGAAGACAGGCCATAACGTAGATCGTTTCAGATAACAAAATGCATTGCTTAACTAAGCAAATCACATGTGTGTCAACTTTATTATAATAAATAGTGTAACGTATTAATTAGTTACCTTGGTACATCAAAATGTATTAATCTTTTTTTTCTAAAATTGTGCATAATATTTCATCCTCCCGCTCACATCCTGTCCACTATTTCATCCTGCCGCTAGCAGCACGTTTACTATTTAATCCTCTCGCAAACATCCTGTCCACTATTTAATCCTCTCGCAAACATCATGTTCACTATTTCATCCTCCCGCTAACATCCTGTCCACTATTTCATCCTCCCGCTCACATCCTGTCCACTATTTCATCCTCCCGCTAACAGCACGTTTACTATTTAATCATCCCGCTAATATCATGTTCACTATCTTATCCTCTGCTTTCATCACGTTTACTATTTCATTCTCCCGCAAATATCACGTTTACTTTTTCATTCTCCCGCAAATATCACGTTTACTATTTCATCCTCCCGCTCACATCCTGTCCACTATTTCATCCTCCCGCTCACATCATATCCACTATTTCATTCTCCCGCTAACATCCTGTCCACTATTTCATCCTCCCGCTAACAGCACGTTTACTATTTAATCCTCCCGCTAACATCATGTCCACTATTTCATCCTCCCGCTCACATCCTGTCCACTATTTCATCCTCCCGCTCACATCATATCCACTATTTCATTCTCCCGCTAACATCCTGTCCACTATTTCATCCTCCCGCTAACAGCACGTTTACTATTTCATCCTCCCGCTCACATCATATCCACTATTTAATCCTCCCGCTAACATCCTGTCCACTATTTCATCCTCCCGCTATCAGCACGTTTACTATTTAATCCTCCCGCAAACATCATGTTCACTATTTCATCCTCCCGCTAACATCATGTTCACTATTTCATCCTCCCGCTAACATCATGTTCACTTTTTCATTCTCCCGCAAATATCACGTTTACTATTTCATCCTCCCGCTCACATCCTGTCCACTATTTCATCCTCCCGCTCACATCATATCCACTATTTCATTCTCCCGCTAACATCCTGTCCACTATTTCATCCTCCCGCTAACAGCACGTTTACTATTTAATCCTCCCGCTAACATCATGTCCACTATTTCATCCTCCCTCTCACATCCTGTCCACTATTTCATCCTCCCGCTCACATCATATCCACTATTTCATTCTCCCGCTAACATCCTGTCCACTATTTCATCCTCCCGCTAACAGCACGTTTACTATTTCATCCTCCCGCTCACTTCATATCCACTATTTAATCCTCCCGCTAACATCCTGTCCACTATTTCATCCTCCCGCTATCAGCACGTTTACTATTTAATCCTCCCGCAAACATCATGTTCACTATTTCATCCTCCCGCTAACATCATGTTCACTATTTCATCCTCCCGCTAACATCATGTTCACTATTTCATCCTCCCGCTAACATCATGTTCACTATTTCATCCTCCCGCTCACATCATGTTCACTAATTCATCCTCCCGCTAACATCATGTTCACTATTTCATCCTCCCCCTCACATCCTGTCCACTATTTCATCCTCCCGCTAACAGCACGTTTACTATTTAATCCTCCCGCTAACATCATGTTCACTATTTCATCCTTCCGCTAACATCCCGTCCACTATTTCATCCTCCCGCTAACAGCACGTTTACTATTTAATCCTCCCGCTAACGTCATGTTCACTATTTCATCCTCCCGATAACATCATGTTCACTATTTCATCCTCCCGCTCACATCCTGTCCACTATTTCATCCTCCCGCTCACATCCTGTCCACTATTTCATCCTCCCGCTAACAGCACGTTTACTATTTAATCCTCCCGCTAACATCATGTTCACTATCTCATCCTCCGCTATCATCACGTTTACTATTTCATTCTCCCGCAAATATCACGTTTACTATTTCATTCTCCCGCAAATATCACGTTTACTATTTCATTCTCCCGCAAATATCACGTTTACTATTTCATCCTCCCGCTAACATCATGTTCACTATCTCATCCTCCGCTTTCATCACGTTTACTATTTCATTCTCCCGAAAATATCACGTTTACTATTTCATCCTCCCGCTAACAGCACATTTACTATTTAATCCTCCCGTTAACATCATGTGCACTATTTCATCCTCCCGCTAACATCATGTTCACTATTTCATCCTTCCGCTAACATCATGTTCACTATTTCATCCTCCCGCTCACATGCTGTCCACTATTTCATCCTCCCGCTCACATCCTGTCCACTATTTCATCCTCCCGCTAACAGCACGTTTACTATTTAATCCTCCCGCTTACATCATGTTCACTATCTCATTCTCTGCTTTCATCACGTTTAATATTTCATCCTCCCGCTAACATCATGTTCACTATCTCATCCTCCGCTTTCATCACGTTTACTATTTCATTCTCCCGCAAATATCACGTTTACTATTTCATTCCCCGCAAATATCACGTTTACTAATTCATGCTCCCGCAAATATCACGTTTACTATTTTATTCTCCCGCAAATATCACGTTTACTATTTTATTATCCCGCAGATATCACGTTTACTATTTCAACCTCCCGCTAACAGCACGTTCACTATTTCATCCTCCCGCTTTCATCACGTTTACTTTTTCATCCTCCCGCTTTCATCACGTTTACTATTTTATCCTCCCGCTAACATCATGTTCACTATCTCATCCTCCCGCTTTCATCACGTTCACTTTTTCATCCTCCCGCTTTCATCACGTTTACTATTTCATCCTCCCGCTAACATCATGTTCACTATCTCATCCTCCCGCTTTCATCACGTTTACTTTTTCATCCTCTCGCCAACATCATGTTCACTATTTCATCCTCCCGCTAACATCACGTTTACTTTTTCATCCTCCAGTTAACAGGATGTACAATTTTTCATCTTTCCGATGACATTATCAGTTCACCTCGTATTTTATTGATACTTGATGTACATCTTAGCCGATGTAGTCTCGATGATTAGACTGTGATTAATAGTAATAAAGCAATCTAGCGTTATGACTAAGGTAGACAGTGGTGAGAGGTACTCAATGTCATCTGAGCTCGTCTCATATTCAGTTCAACCATAAACGACCGCAGCGTTAGTTTAGCGAGTGATTCATTTATGTTAAACTATTCATATTTTGTTACCGAGGATAATGTATTTTCCAAAATTTGACAAATCTTTATATCATTTCCAAAAGTTGTATGAATTACGCCAGCTAGGTTTTTTTTTACCGTAATACGTTTGATAAAATCTTTTCTAATGCCCCGGTATCTAGTTAATTACTTTATACTTAAATGATATATTCGTCTTCAATTTCACCACTGTTACAAAAAGTGCAAATTCTGTCATAAATCCTACCGGTTACAATATCTTTGTTGATGTGAAGACAATATAATTTTTCGATTTCTTTGGTGTTCTGTAAGTCATGAGATTTGTTTTAACATATAACCAAACAAGGTCAAAATGTCTCTCTCAGTAGATACACTTTTCTGTTACATGTCACAAAAGCAACACCTACATGTACGCTACAAATTTATATACATACAGATTGCCATAAATATTTAAATAAACATGAATAGATTTGTCAATATGTGTAGTACGATCACAAAATGACAGTTATAATAAACATCTCCCCGATTGTTGAATATCTATACCCGTCTCAGTTTGAAAAAAATGCGCTTAGAATAATAGAATAATGATCTATTTCACTGTTAACGCACACTCACACCCTAGACGGTCACAGACAACTCACATCCTAGACGGTCACAGACAACTCACACCCTAGACGGTCACAGACAACTCACACCTTAGACGGTCACAGACAACTCACATCCTAGACGGTCACAGAGAACTCACACCCTAGACGGTCACAGACAACTCACATCCTAGACGGTCACAGACAACTCACACCCTAGACGGTCACAGACAACTCACATCCTAGACGGTCACAGACAACTCACACCCTAGACGGTGACAGACAACTCACACCCGAGGGGTGACAGAGAATTCACACCCTAGACGGTCACAGACAATTCACACCCTAGACGGTCACAGACAACTCACAACCTAGACGGTCACAGACAACTCACAACCTAGACGGTCACAGACAACTCACACCCTAGACGGTCACAGACAACTCACAACCTAGACGGTCACAGACAACTCACAACCTAGACGGTCACAGACAACTCACAACCTAGACGGTCACAGACAACTCACATCCGAGGTGTCACAGAGAACTCACACCCCACGGCGACATGGAACTCACAGGTAAAACAGTTGAAAAATCAGTAAATGATGGTGGAAAAAGTAAAGAATGTACATATGGCTCTGGCAAGGAATGACGAAGTCCTTCTGTCATTGTAATTATTGAATGTCCTTCACATTGAGATAAATATCTATGACGTATCGTGCAGATCAAAATCCAAATCCTCGTATTTCGGAGGGGCATCCAAACCCGGACTTATTTTCGATTTGGTCGCCTCATTATAACTTGGCAGACCAACCAGTCCTCCCTGAATTTGACGTTGTTCGTCCCTCTCAGTTTCCATCACAAATGATGAGTTATTTTGTCCTGTCGGCTGATTGTTCGATATAACTTTCCCCAGAGTAAAGAATTCGCTGTCCATTTCTAAGGCGTCCATTATCTGTGTTATTGGGACTGGCCATAGTACGGTGTACCCTAGCATCAGTAGAAGTTACGTCACCGCGCCCAGGTCTGATGCGGTGGGAAGTTCTGGTAGCACCCCGTCCGTTAACATCAGTAGGTGGAACCCGGTTTGTTGCTAGCTGTGTTCTACCTGCTGTAAGGCCCTGGGGTCGGGTAAGGCCCTGGGGTCGGGAAGAAGCACGAGTTGATTCCGTTATCAACTTTCTATTAACCACGGTCTCATAGCACATTAACCAAATAGCAAATGAAAACAGACATAGAACAATGATTCCAACCAACACAAGAGGGTAAACTGGAATGACGAGCATATTTTTGCCTTTCAGAAGAAAAATATCAACGGTTGAAGTAAAAGTCAGAAGAAAAACATCAGGTAAACATTTCACAACAGAACGTCTCAGTCGATTAATTCAGCGTCCAGTTGATGGAGAATGAATCGGAACACTGGAATGTAAAAAAAAAAAACATTATTTATAACAATTATTTAATTACAGCATTAATTCATACCTGTCATATCAATAACAACAGATTGTATAAACATCACACGATCACAGAATTCATATAAACAACATGGTGACAATGCATTTTATTAACACAACTCCACACGATTATAAACAGTTTTCGGATTTACCAAATTTGATCTTACTTAGACATTTCTAAACATTTACTTGGCCATGTTGTCATGTACAGAGTTACGAAATGTCCAGACGCTGGTGACCGTTCTAGATATTCAATCTGTCGTTATCTTTTATGTCTATATCTTGTGAAAGTGACGTCATCCTCGTCAAAATATTGACATTTGTATATGTGTATCACTGGAAGGTTTTTAGCTATTATTGTTACAGTTAATTTAAAAGAGTGGAACTAATAATGTCCTAAATACATAGTTATAACAGTACAGGAAGTGATATATTATTATTTACATTACGAGATGTTGTGAGTCACGTAGTACCTCTACATCATGACCGTGTCTAATCATATAGTACATACATAGACTCGTTCTGAGATATATCGTAATATATATCAAATCAATTTCAGTAATTAATATACCATACCTGTTCTCCAGACATTTAACCCTGTGTCCACTTCCTTCTGTTGGGGCTATATCTATAATCATATTCATGTGACCTTTCTATTGAAGGGGTCGATTTATCTCAAAATACCAACGTATCTCACTATCCTAGCTGTACGCAAACAAAGCTAACCATATGTCGTCCACCTCTGTATGTGTGAGATACACATGTAGGATTTCAGGAGTCTATCCAATAAAGCTGTCAAACGTGGACAAATTAGGGCCAGAAACGAATCATACCATAGTTTTCCAAACAGAAGAAAGCTCCTAGATTCATTGTCGCAAAGGAGAGGATAATATAATCCATACTAACATGATAGTTGACGTTTATTCCCCACCTGTGATAGTTGACTTTTATTCCCCACCTGTGATAGTTGACGTTTATTCCCCACCTGTGATAGTTGACTTTTATTCCCCACCTGTGATAGTTGACTTTTATTCCACAGCTGTGATAGTTGACGTTTATTCCCCACCTGTGATAGTTGACTTTTATTCCCCACCTGTGATAGTTGACTTTTATTCCCCACCTGTGATAGTTGAAGTTTATTCCCCACCTGTGATAGTTGACTTTTATTCCCCACCTGTGATAGTTGACGTTTATTCCCCACCTGTGATAGTTGACGTTTATTCCCCACCTGTGATAGTTGACGTTTATTCCCCACCTGTGATAGTTGACGTTTATTCCCCACCTGTGATAGTTGACTTTTATTCCCCACCTGTGATAGTTGACTTTTATTCCCCACCTGTGATAGTTGACGTTTATTCCCCACCTGTGATAGTTGACTTTTATTCCCCACCTGTGATAGTTGACTTTTATTCCCCACCTGTGATAGTTGACTTTTATTCCCCACCTGTGATAGTTGACTTTTATTCCCCACCTGTGATAGTTGACTTTTATTCCCCACCTGTGATAGTTGACTTTTATTCCCCACCTGTGATAGTTGACTTTTATTCCCCAAATGTGATAGTTGAAGTTTATTCCCCACCTGTGATAGTTGACTTTTATTCCCCACCCGTGATAGTTGACGTTTATTCCCCACCTGTGATAGTTGACGTTTATTCCCCACCTGTGATAGTTGACTTTTATTCCCCACCTGTGATAGTTGACTTTTATTCCCCACCTGTGATAGTTGACTTTTATTCCCCACCTGTGATAGTTGACTTTTATTCCCCACCTGTGATAGTTGACTTTTATTCCACACCTGTGATAGTTGACGTTTATTCCCCACCTGTGATAGTTGACTTTTATTCCCCACCTGTGATAGTTGAAGTTTATTCCCCACCTGTGATAGTTGACTTTTATTCCCCACCTGTGATAGTTGACGTTTATTCCCCACCTGTGATAGTTGAAGTTTATTCCCCACCTGTGATAGTTGACGTTTATTCCCCACCTGTGATAGTTGACGTTTATTCCCCACCTGTGATAGTTGACGTTTATTCCCCACCTGTGATAGTTGACTTTTATTCCCCACCTGTGATAGTTGACTTTTATTCCCCACCTGTGATAGTTGACTTTTATTCCCCACCTGTGAAAGTTGACTTTTATTCCCCACCTGTGATAGTTGACGTTTATTCCCCACCTGTGATAGTTGACGTTTATTCCCCATCTGTGATAGTTGACGTTTATTCCCCACCTGTGATAGTTGACTTTTATTCCCCACCTGTGATAGTTGACTTTTATTCCCCACCTGTGATAGTTGACTTTTATTCCCCAACTGTGATAGTTGAAGTTTATTCCCCACCTGTGATAGTTGACTTTTATTCCCCACCTGTGATAGTTGACTTTTATTCCACAGCTGTGATAGTTGACTTTTATTCCACACCTGTGATAGTTGACTTTTATTCCACACCTGTGATAGTTGACTTTTATTCCCCACCTGTGATAGTTGACTTTTATTCCACAGCTGTGATAGTTGACTTTTATTCCACACCTGTGATAGTTGACTTTTATTCCCCACCTGTGATAGTTGAAGTTTATTCCCCACCTGTGATAGTTCACTTTTATTCCCCACCTGTGATAGTTGACGTTTATTCCCCACCTGTGATAGTTGACGTTTATTCCCCACCTGTGATAGTTGACGTTTATTCCCCACCTGTGATAGTTGACTTTTATTCCCCTCCTGTGATAGTTGACTTTTATTCCCCACCTGTGATAGTTGACGTTTATTCCCCACCTGTGATAGTTGACGTTTATTCCCCACCTGTGATAGTTGACTTTTATTCCCCACCTGTGATAGTTGACTTTTATTCCCCACCTGTGATAGTTGACTTTTATTCCCCACCTGTGATAGTTGACGTTTATTCCCCACCTGTGATAGTTGACGTTTATTCCCCACCTGTGATAGTTGACTTTTATTCACCACCTGTGATAGTTGACGTTTATTCCCCACCTGTGATAGTTGACTTTTATTCCCCACCTGTGATAGTTGACTTTTATTCCCCACCTGTGATAGTTGAAGTTTATTCCCCACCTGTGATAGTTGACGTTTATTCCCCACCTGTGATAGTTGACTTTTATTCCCCACCTGTGATAGTTGACTTTTATTCCCCACCTGTGATAGTTGACTTTTATTCCCCACCTGTGATAGTTGACGTTTATTCCCCACCTGTGATAGTTGACTTTTATTCCCCACCTGTGATCGTTGACTTTTATTCCACACCTGTGATAGTTGACGTTTATTCCCCACCTGTGATAGTTGACTTTTATTCCCCACCTGTGATAGTTGACGTTTATTCCCCACCTGTGATAGTTGACTTTTATTCCACACCTGTGATAGTTGACGTTTATTCCCCACCTGTGATAGTTGACTTTTTTATTCTCCACCTGTGATAGTTGACGTTTATTCCCCACCTGTGATAGTTGACTTTTATTCCCCACCTGTGATATTTGAAGATTATTCCCCACCTGTGAAAGTTGACTTTTATTCCCCACCTGTGAGAGTTGCGTTTATTCCCCACATGTGATAGTTGACATTTATTACCCACCTGTGATAGTTGACGTTTATTCCCCACCTGTGATAGTTGAAGTTTATTCCCCACCTGTTATCCCCACCATACTTACATAATAGTTGACGTTTATTCCCCACCTGTTATCCTGACCATACTTACATAATAGTTGACGTTTATTCCCCACCTGTTATCCTCACCATACTGACATAATAGTTGACTTTTATTCCCCACCTGTTATCCTCACCAGACTTACATAATAGTTGACTTTTATTCCCCACCTGTTATCCTGACCATACTTACATAATAGTTGACTTTTATTCCCCACCTGTTATCCTCACCATACTTACATAATAGTTGACATTTATTCCCCACCTGTTATCCTCACCATACTGACATAATAGTTGACGTTTATTCCCCACCTGTTATCCTCACCATACTAACATAATAGTTGACTTTTATTCCCCACCTGTTATCCTCACCATACTTACATAATAGTTGACGTTTATTCCCCACCTGTTATCCTCACCATACTGACATAATAGTTGACTTTTATTCCCCACCTGTTATCCTCACCATACTTACATAATAGTTGACATTTATTCCCCACCTGTTATCCTCACCATACTGACATAATAGTTGACGTTTATTCCCCACCTGTTATCCTCACCATACTTATATAATAGTTGACGTTAATTCCCCACCTGTGATATTTGAAGATTATTCCCCACCTGTGAAAGTTGACTTTTATTCCCCACCTGTGAGAGTTGCGTTTATTCCCCACATGTGATAGTTGACATTTATTACCCACCTGTGATAGTTGACGTTTATTCCCCACCTGTTATCCTCACCATACTTACATAATAGTTTACTTTTATTCCCCACCTGTTATCCTGACCATACTTACATAATAGTTGACATTTATTCCCCACCTGTTATCCTCACCATACTTACATAATAGTTGACGTTTATTCCCCACCTGTTATCCTGACCATACTTACATAATAGTTGACGTTTATTCCCCACCTGTTATCCTCACCATACTTATATAATAGTTGACTTTTATTCCCCACCTGTTATCCTGACCATACTTACATAATAGTTGACGTTTATTCCCCACCTGTTATCCTCACCATACTGACATAATAGTTGACTTTTATTCCCCACCTGTTATCCTCACCATACTTACATAATAGTTGACTTTTATTCCCCACCTGTTATCCTCACCATACTTATATAATAGTTGACGTTTATTCCCCACCTGTTATTCCCACCATACTGACATAATAGTTGACGTTTATTCCCCACCTGTTATCCTGACCATACTTACATAATAGTTGACGTTTATTCCCCACCTGTTATCCTGACCATACTGACATAATAGTTGACGTTTATTCCCCACCTGTTATCCCCACCGTACTTACATAATAGTTGACGTTTATTCCCCACCTGTTATCCTCACCATACTGACATAATAGTTGACGTTTATTCCCCACCTGTTATCTCCACCATACTTACATAATAGTTGACATTTATTCCCCACCTGTTATCCTGACCATACTTACATAATAGTTGACGTTTATTCCCCACCTGTTATCCCCACCATACTTACATAATAATTGACGTTTATTCCCCACCTGTTATCCTGACAATATTTACATAATAATTGACTTTTATTCCCCACCTGTTATCCTCACCATACTTACATAATAGTTGACTTTTATTCCCCACCTGTTATCCTCACCATACTTATATAATAGTTGACTTTTATTCCCCACCTGTTATCCTCACCATACCAACATAATAGTTGACTTTTATTCCCCACCTGTTATCCTCACCATACTTACATAATAGTTGACGTTTATTCCCCACCTGTTATCCTGACCATGCTTACATAATAGTTGACGTTTATTCCCCACCTGTTATCCTCACCATACTTACATAATAGTTGACTTTTATTCCCCACCTGTTATCCTGACCATACTTACATAATAGTTGACGTTTATTCCCCACCTGTTATCCTCACCATACTTACATAATAGTTGACTTTTATTCCCCACCTGTTATCCTCACCATACTTACATAATAGTTGACTTTTATTCCCCACCTGTTATCCTCACCATACTGACATAATAGTTGACGTTTATTCCCCACCTGTTATCCTCACCATACTGACATAATAGTTGACGTTTATTCCCCACCTGTTATCCTGACCATACTGACATAATAGTTGACGTTTATTCCCCACCTGTGATATTTGAAGATTATTCCCCACCTGTGAAAGTTGACTTTTATTCCCCACCTGTGAGAGTTGCGTTTATTCCCCACATGTGATAGTTGACATTTATTACCCACCTGTGGTAGTTGACGTTTATTCCCCACCTGTTATCCTCACCATACTTACATAATAGTTGACTTTTATTCCCCACCTGTTATCCTGACAATATTTACATAATAGTTGACTTTTATTCCCCACCTGTTATCCTGACCATACTTACATAATAGTTGACTTTTATTCCCCACCTGTTATCCTGACCATACTTACATAATAGTTGACTTTTATTTCCCACCTGTGATAGTTGAAGTTTATTCCCCACCTGTGATAGTTGACTTTTATTCCCCACCTGTGATAGTTGACGTTTATTCCCCACCTGTGATAGTTGACGTTTATTCCCCACCTGTGATAGTTGACTTTTATTCCCCACCTGTGATAGTTGACGTTTATTCCCCACCTGTGATAGTTGACTTTTATTCCCCACCTGTGATAGTTGACGTTTATTCCCCACCTGTGATAGTTGACGTTTATTCCCCACCTGTGATAGTTGACTTTTATTCCACAGCTGTGATAGTTGACTTTTATTCCCCACCTGTGATAGTTGACGTTTATTCCCCACCTGTGATAGTTGACTTTTATTCCCCACCTGTGATAGTTGAAGTTTATTCCCCACCTGTGATAGTTGACTTTTATTCCCCACCTGTGATAGTTGACGTTTATTCCCCACCTGTTATCCTCACCATACTAACATAATAGTTGACTTTTATTCCCCACCTGTTATCCTCACCATACTTACATAATAGTTGACGTTTATTCCCCACCTGTTATCCTGACCATGCTTACATAATAGTTGACGTTTATTCCCCACCTGTTATCCTCACCATACTTATATAATAGTTGACTTTTATTCCCCACCTGTTATCCTCACCATACTAACATAATAGTTGACTTTTATTCCCCACCTGTTATCCTCACCATACTTACATAATAGTTGACGTTTATTCCCCACCTGTTATCCTGACCATGCTTACATAATAGTTGACGTTTATTCCCCACCTGTTATCCTCACCATACTTACATAATAGTTGACTTTTATTCCCCACCTGTTATCCTGACCATACTTACATAATAGTTGACGTTTATTCCCCACCTGTTATCCTCACCATACTTACATAATAGTTGACTTTTATTCCCCACCTGTTATCCTCACCATACTTACATAATAGTTGACATTTATTCCCCACCTGTTATCCTCACCATACTGACATAATAGTTGACGTTTATTCCCCACCTGTTATCCTCACCATACTGACATAATAGTTGACGTTTATTCCCCACCTGTTATCCTGACCATACTGACATAATAGTTGACGTTTATTCCCCACCTGTGATATTTGAAGATTATTCCCCACCTGTGAAAGTTGACTTTTATTCCCCACCTGTGAGAGTTGCGTTTATTCCCCAAATGTGATAGTTGACATTTATTACCCACCTGTGGTAGTTGACGTTTATTCCCCACCTGTTATCCTCACCATACTTACATAATAGTTGACTTTTATTCCCCACCTGTTATCCTGACAATATTTACATAATAGTTGACTTTTATTCCCCACCTGTTATCCTGACCATACTTACATAATAGTTGACTTTTATTCCCCACCTGTTATCCTGACCATACTTACATAATAGTTGACTTTTATTCCCCACCTGTGATAGTTGACTTTTATTCCCCACCTGTGATAGTTGACTTTTATTCCCCACCTGTGATAGTTGACGTTTATTCCCCACCTGTGATAGTTGACGTTTATTCCCCACCTGTGATAGTTGACTTTTATTCCCCACCTGTGATAGTTGACGTTTATTCCCCACCTGTGATAGTTGACTTTTATTCCCCACCTGTGATAGTTGACGTTTATTCCCCACCTGTGATAGTTGACGTTTATTCCCCACCTGTGATAGTTGACTTTTATTCCACAGCTGTGATAGTTGACTTTTATTCCCCACCTGTGATAGTTGACGTTTATTCCCCACCTGTGATAGTTGACTTTTATTCCCCACCTGTGATAGTTGAAGTTTATTCCCCACCTGTGATAGTTGACTTTTATTCCCCACCTGTGATAGTTGACGTTTATTCCCCACCTGTGATAGTTGACGTTTATTCCCCACCTGCGATAGTTGACGTTTATTCCCCACCTGTGATAGTTGACTTTTATTCCCAACCTGTGATAGTTGACTTTTATTCCCCACCTGTGATAGTTGACGTTTATTCCCCACCTGTGATAGTTGACTTTTATTCCCCACCTGTGATAGTTGACGTTTATTCCCCACCTGTGATAGTTGACTTTTATTCCCCACCTGTGATAGTTGACTTTTATTCCCCACCTGTGATAGTTGACGTTTATTCCCCACCTGTGATAGTTGACGTTTATTCCCCACCTGTTATCCTGACCATACTGACATAATAGTTGACGTTTATTCCCCACCTGTTATCCTGACCATACTTACATAATAGTTGAAGTTTATTCCCCACCTGTTATCCTGACCATACTTATATAATAGTTGACGTTGATTCCCCACCTGTTATCCTCACCATACTGACATAATAGTTGACGTTTATTCCCCACCTGTTATCCTCACCATACTGACATAATAGTTGACGTTTATTCCCCACCTGTTAGCCTCACCATACTTACATAATAGTTGACGTTTATTCCCCACCTGTTATCCTGACCATACTTACATAATAGTTGACTTTTATTCCCCACATGTTATCCTCACCATACTTACATAATAGTTGACTTTTATTCCCCACCTGTTATCCTCACCATACTGACATAATAGTTGACTTTTATTCCCCACCTGTTATCCTCACCATACTTACATAATAGTTGACGTTTATTCCCCACCTGTTATCCTCACCATACTGACATAATAGTTGACGTTTATTCCCCACCTGTTATCCTGACCATACTTACATAATAGTTGACGTTTATTCCCCACCTGTTATCCTGACCATACTTATATAATAGTTGACGTATATTCCCCACCTGTTATCCTGACCATACTTACATAATAGTTGACTTTTATTCCCCACCTGTTATCCTGACCATACTTACATAATAGTTGACGTTTATTCCCCACCTGTTATCCTGACCATACTTACATAATAGTTGACGTTTATTCCCCACCTGTTATCCTGACCATACTTACATAATAGTTGACGTTTATTCCCCACCTGTTATCCTCACCATACTTATATAATAGTTTACTTTTATTCCCCACCTGTTATCCTCACCATACTTATATAATAGTTGACGTTTATTCCCCACCTGTTATCCTCACCATACTTACATAATAGTTGACGTTTATTCCCCACCTGTTATCCTCATCATACTGACATAATAGTTGACGTTTATTCCCCACCTGTTATCCTGACCATACTTACATAATAGTTGAAGTTTATTCCCCACCTGTTATCCTGACCATACTTATATAATAGTTGACGTTGATTCCCCACCTGTTATCCTCACCATACTGACATAATAGTTGACGTTTATTCCCCACCTGTTATCCTCACCATACTTATATAATAGTTGACTTTTATTCCCCACCTGTTATCCTGACCATACTTACATAATAGTTGACGTTTATTCCCCACCTGTTATCCTCACCATACTTACATAATAGTTAACTTTTATTCCCCACCTGTTATCCTCACCATACTGACATAATAGTTGACGTTTATTCCCCACCTGTTAGCCTCACCATACTTCCATAATAGTTGACGTTTATTCCCCACCTGTTATCCTGACCATACTTACATAATAGTTGACGTTTATTCCCCACCTGTTATCCTGACCATACTTACATAATAGTTGACTTTTATTCCCCACATGTTATCCTCACCATACTTACATAATAGTTGACTTTTATTCCCCACCTGTTATCCTCACCATACTTACATAATAGTTGACTTTTATTCCCCACCTATTATCCTCACCATACTTACATAATAGTTGACTTTTATTCCCCACCTGTTATCCTCACCATACTGACATAATAGTTTACTTTTATTCCCCACCTGTTATCCTCACCATACTTACATAATAGTTGACTTTTATTCCCCACCTGTTATCCTGACCATACTTACATAATAGTTGACTTTTATTCCCCACCTATTATCCTCACCATACTTACATAATAGTTGACGTTTATTCCACGTTTATTCCCCACCTGTTATCCTCACCATACTGACATAATAGTTGACTTTTATTCCCCACCTGTTATCCTGACCATACTTACATAATAGTTGACTTGTATTCCCCACCTATTATCCTCACCATACTTACATAATAGTTGACGTTTATTCCCCACCTGTTATCCTCACCATACTTACATAATAGTTGACGTTGATTCCCCACCTGTTATCCTCACCATACTGACATAATAGTTGACGTTTATTCCCCACCTGTTATCCTCATCATACTGACATAATAGTTGACGTTTATTCCCCACCTGTTATCCTCATCATACTGACATAATAGTTTATTTTTATTCCCCACCTGTTATCCTCACCATACTGACATAATAGTTGACGTTTATTCCCCACCTTGTATCCTCACCATACTTACATAATAGTTGATGTTTATTCCCCACCTGTTATCCCGAAATAGGTATCGACAATGACATCGCGTACTCTACTCACAGTTAAGGTTGAAACAATGATGGAGGAAATCAGAATATTTAGCTTTTACTTAATTATCTCGATATATACAAGAGACAGGTCATAGTTAGAACATCAGAAGAAATGTTGGTTGATAATATCTCTACAGATAAAACCTTTAAATAGTTTTATAATAGAAGGTTGTTTGTATCACGTGTTTACATTAATTTGTACCAAATAATTAAAACTTAAAAGCAGAAATATTGATGTGATAACAAGTTTGATTATGTACCATTCTTAATTCTGATAGGAATCACGAGTAAATACCATAAATCAAACTCGTCCTCCATTTCTCCTACGAATTCAAGTACACAAAGTACGTGTATGTAAATAGATTGTCATAAATGCGAGGTATCTATATGCAGTAGGCACGCAATCATACTTTCATTTATTTATTTTATGTCACCCTCACAATATTTTGCCCCTATTTTTAAGCTATTTTCTGTTTTTCTTTTTATATTAATATTTTGTCAGGTCATACCAGATGGTCAATAATGGTTTTGTTATTCAAAGAAAGCCCATCAACCACGCATCTGTAGGTGAGGTTGGCGCACTTTCCAATGTCTTTGTTATCTTTTCTGATAATTTATCTAATACAGGTCGACCAGGATAGGGGAAATGGTAGTCTTGATGAGTAGGTCAAGTCTGTTAAACATGTCCACACAGAGGAAGCGACATCACTCTCGGTAAGAGTTAGTTTAATGACCATCAAAGAATTGCTTCATTGCGAGTTATCCCCCTTCCCACACAAGTATGGAAAACGTACTCGAGTCGGAAATCTGGCAGACAATGACGAAACACGGCAGTGATATAACACAAACCGATCGGTTTACATTAATAGTATCAGGGTTGTCATGAAATAAATAAATGAAGAATTTAAGCCTTATTCAGTATAACTTTTCAACAGCATGTATGCTTATAGTGTGTCAATAGGAGTTGCTCTGCTTGAGTCGACCGCTATCACATAACTTTTATGATACTGTAATCGTTAACGGAGGCGTTCCAATTCATAAGGCTGTTGTCGACCTCCCCTGACTGTATATATCATACACTATATAATGTTCAATATCATACACTATATAATGTTAAATATCATACACTATCTAATGTTCTACATCATACACTATATAATGTTCAATATCATACACTATCTAATGTTCCATGTCATACACTATCTAATGTTCAATATCATACACTATATAATGTTCAATATCATACACTATATAATGTTCCATGTCATACACTATCTAATGTTCAATATCATACACTATATAATGTTCAATATCATACACTATATAATGTTCAATATCATACACTATCTAATGTTCAATATCATACACTATATAATGTTCAATATCATACACTATATAATGTTCAATATCATACACTATCTAATGTTCAATATCATACACTATATAATGTTCAATATCATACACTATATAATGTTCAATGCCATACACGATCTAATGTTCAATATCATACACTATATAATGTTCAATATCATAACTATTTAATGTTCAATATCATACACTATATAATGTTCAATATCATACACTATGTAATGTTCAATATCATACACTATCTAATGTTCAATATCATACACTATATAATGTTCAGAATCATACACTATATAATGTTCAATATCATACACTATCTAATGTTCAATATCATACACTATCTAATGTTCAATATCATACACTATCTAATGTTCAATATCATACACTATCTAATGTTCAATATCATACACTATCTTATGTTCAATATCATACACTATCTAATGTTCAATATCATACACTATGTAATGTTCAATATCATACACTATCTAATGTTCAATATCATACACTATCTAATGTTCAATATCATATACTATCTAATGTTCAATATCATACACTATCTAATATTCAATATCATACACTATCTAATGTTCAATATCATACACTATCTAATGTTCAATATCATACACTATCTAATGTTCAATATCATATACTATCTAATGTTCAATATCATACACTATATAATGTTCAATATCATACACTAACTTATGTTCAATATCATACACTATCTAATGCAATATACACTACATAATGTTCAATATCATACACTATCTCATGTTCAATATCATACACTATATAATGTTCAATATCATACACTATATAATGTTCAATATCATACACTAACTTATGTTCAATATCATACACTATCTAATGCAATATACACTACATAATGTTCAATATCATACACTATCTCATGTTCAATATCATACACTATCTAATGTTCAATATCATAACTATCTAATGTGCAATATCATACACTATACAATGTTCAATGTCATACACTATCTAATGTTCAATATCATACACTATCTAATGTTCAATATCATGCACTACATAATGTTCAATGTCATACATTATCTAATGTTCAATATCACACACTATCTAATGTTCAATATCATACACTACCTCACTCTATTCACGTGAGTGTGTTCATTATCTACCACACTCTATTCACGTGATTGAGTTCCTCCTCTACCACACTTTATTCACGTGAGTGTGTTCATCCTCTACCACAATCTATTCACGTGAGTGTGTTCATCCTCTGCCACACTCTATTCACGTGAGTGTGTTCATCCTCTACCACAATCTATTCACTTGAGTGTGTTCATCCTCTACCACACTCTATTCACGTGAGTGTGTTCATCCTCTACCATACTCTATTCACGTGAGTGTGTTCCTCCTCTACCACACTCTGTTCACGTGAGTGTGTTCATCCTCTACCACACTCTATTCACGTGAGTGTCTTCCCCCTCTACCACACTCTATTCACTTGAGTGTGTTCCTCCTCTACCACACTCTATTCACATGAGTGTGTTCATCCTCTACCACACTCTATTCACGTGAGTGTGTTCATCTTCTACCACACTCTATTCACGTGAGTGTGTTCCTCCTCTACCACACTCTATTCACGTGAGTGTGTTCCTCCTCTACCACACTCTATTTATGTGATTATGTTCCTCCTCCACCACACTCTATTCAGTGATTGTGATTCCCCTCTACCACACTCTATTCAGTGATTGTGATTCCCCTCTACCACACTCTATTCAGTGATTGTGATTCCCCTCTACCACACTCTATTCAGTGATTGTGATTCCCCTCTACCACACTCTATTCAGTGATTGTGATTCCCCTCTACCACACTCTATTCAGTGATTGTGATTCCCCTCTACCATACTCTATTCAGTGATTGTGATTCCCCTCCACCACACTCTATTCAGTGATTGTGATTCCCCTCTACCACACTCTATTCAGTGATTGTGATTCCCCTCTACCACACTCTATTCAGTGATTGTGATTCCCCTCTACCACACTCTATTCAGTGATTGTGATTCCCCTCTACCATACTCTATTCAGTGATTGTGATTCCCCTCTACCATACTCTATTCAGTGATTGTGATTCCCCTCTACCACACTCTATTCAGTGATTGTGATTCCCCTCTACCACACTCTATTCAGTGATTGTGATTCCCCTCTACCATACTCTATTCAGTGATTGTGATTCCCCTCTACCATACTCTATTCAGTGATTGTGATTCCCCTCTACCATACTCTATTCAGTGATTGTGATTCCCCTCCACCACACTCTATTCAGTGATTGTGATTCCCCTCTACCACACTCTATTCAGTGATTGTGATTCCCCTCTACCATACTCTATTCAGTGATTGTGATTCCCCTCCACCACACTCTATTCAGTGATTGTGATTCCCCTCTACCACACTCTATTCAGTGATTGTGATTCCCCTCTACCATACTCTATTCAGTGATTGTGATTCCCCTCTACCACACTCTGTTTATGTGATTATGTTCCTCCTCTACCACCGATGTTAACTTCTCCTAACTTTCCTATCGGATTTCACACAATCCATCTGTCGAATATGAACGAAGTAGATGTACCCCACTATTTTATTCATCAGATAGCATATTTATCAATAGTTTCATATTCAATGGACAACTCAAGTGTGGGTGACCTTATACAAACTACTTAGACTTTCCTGTCGGTGAAACTGCATGATATCAACACTCTTCAATATTGGGAAAATTTAACAAACTTATCCAAATGATAACATTTATAAATCTAATTACGCCTACAACCTCGAATGAATGATGAAACCTAAAGGTGATGTCCACGGGTTAGTTTAGACCGCGGTATAACCGATTGTCCTGTCTGGGCGTCACATGCTCTGTCCAGCTGTGGGTCATGTACGTAGAGACTGTGATGATATCTTAAGACCCGTACTATAACATAGAAATACTGGCCAATTGCCCTACAGAAAGTAGTATATTTGCATCGCACTAAATTTGTCTTACGATTCCCGTACACTAACTAGTAAATAGTTCAATTAATCAGCCTACAATGTATGAAAGTCGGAAGAGCACAAAGACTAACTCTTCATAAAGGACATCGTTATTATAAAATACGTACTCTGAAAGTACCTACAATGCAGGATGTTCTGTCTTTAAAAAAAAGTACAAAAAAAGGACTTAATTTACAACATATACATCCCAATTATAACACATGCACAGCTGTTTGATGTTTCAAACACACATATGAAGCCAGAGACTTGATATACAAGTCTCTGATGAAGTATTGTTATGATTGTACATTGGTCGCTTGACTGGTCTCCATCAGATCGCGGAGATATAGGTTAGTCTGTGATCAGATTAATGGTACATCTTACCTTAACCTGTTCTCCCTGATCACATTATACACTGCCCGTGTCCACTATCGTATCCCTACTAAGAGGTCCATCGCTGATAGATACATGATTGACCAGGCGTAATCTTAAGGATATACAGCCAGATCTGGTTAATAAGAAGGCGCGTGGAGACACACTTCCAGTAATTGTTTTTTGATCATCAAAATTAGGCAAAGTATCTTCAAAGTTCATTTAGTTTTAGAATTTAAGCACTGTGGCTAAGTTAAACATATTCGTATCTTCATTTTCACCCGAAAAAACAAATGCTTCTTTTTATGAAGGTTTGATTATCTGGTGTGTAAAATTAGGTCGCGCCAGAAAATGTTCTAAATCTAATGAATTGTAACAGAATAAGAGGAAGTGGGTATTCTTATGTACTTAATTAATCACTAAAGGTAAGAATTCAATTTGTGAAAAAGAACTATGTTTACAATGATAACTAGGAATGATGAAGGAAATTAAGATGGTGTGTCGGAGCGTACTCGCCTACATGTACACCATTATATTTCAGGGTACATCATTGCCACTGTTATATACTTTAGTATGTAGTCATATTTAAAAGGGTTGAGTTGGGGTGTTAATGGTATAGAACGTGCAGAAAGTTTGTGATTTAGCTATAAATATATGAATGTATTCATGCATGACACGCTCTATTGATAGGGTACAATTTGACCACCGACATGAAGGCCAAGTCCCCTCTAACAGGGCACAGATCTAGATTGATATATATTGCTTGACCCCGGGCAGTATTTGGTAAAAGTATCGTTCGTCCGTCAAAATAATTCTGTACGTCTAAAAGTCGTGACTATTTTAAAGTAACCAGAATTAACACCAATGGTCATGGTCACTTGTTTCCAACGAATGTATAAAACACGTATATATCGACAGTTGAAGTGTTTACCTTTCTACTGAAGTGAGATTGAAGATTGGACGCTAAGTAGACAGACCGTGACCGTCTAAACAGAGTAGATATATGTCTACCCCAGCAAAATAAAATCCTGTCACTTTCCACCTCTGTTGGCGGGTGGTGTATACATTTCTACAATGGTGGGGCTCATGGATGCAGTACTGGAACTTGTTAAGTATACACCAGCCTTCATACGGAGAAATTTACTTATAAGACGCTACACGGTCCTATGTGTAATTATCGCCCTGAGTTTTGTGAGTGTGATACTATTAGGTATTTTCCAAGCAAACCTAAAAACAAACAGGGAACTAATAGATGATATCCGGATATGGGACGAGATCACAAATAGAGACGGATTCGACAAGGCACCGGTGAAATTACGTTACAATAGTATCAAACGGAATCTCAAGGAAAACAAGGACACTGTTCACAAAGGTAAGGAAGACAGCGGGCGGAACGACGTTCAACCTTCTAACAAAAAGGTAAAAAATGAAGATAAACTACTGTTTGAGAGCAGTCTTAAAATGTTGCGTGACAAGAAAGGGAAGCAGTCTGATAAAAAACTTCCTGGCAAAGATGTGATACTTGGTGATGAAAACAAAGATGTGATACTTGGTGATGAAAACAAAGATGTGATACTTGGTGATGAAAACAAAGATAAAGAACGGGGAAATCCTGATAAAGAAATAATTGATGAAGTGATTCGCAAGGACCACGAGGAAGAAAAAGAACAACAGAATCTGATCAAAACGCTGTCACAGTTATTGGCAAAGCTCGAAGATAAAGGTCTAGACAAGGATTTAGAAAAGAAATTATTTGCAGGTTGGGATGGAAAGAACAGTGAACACCTTCCTCGATTTGATCCAACACTGTACCCACAGACGCTGGATATTCCAAAACTATTGAATGATGTCGTTCAAAGTGGCGCCCTCCCGATCATCCAATCAATAAATGGATGTATAAGCCTATCATCAACCCCAGTAACGCATGCGCTAACTCTGATGTAGGATCAAACGTGTTTCTACTTTTTATCGTTAAAACAAAACCGGAAAATTTCTTAAAAAGGAAATCCATACGTAAAACATGGGGAGATCAGGAGAGGTTTCCTAATATAAGAACCGTGTTTTCAATCGGAGTTCCAAAAGCATCACACACAATGGTGAAATTGAAGAGAGAATCGAAAACGTACAAGGACATCCTGTTAATGGACTACAGAGACACTTACTACAATCTGACACTGAAGACGACAAGTGGCATCAACTGGGCGGTGGCACATTGTAATGTGGCAGAGTTTGTGGTGTCAGTTGATGATGACATGTATGTGGCTACAGACTTCCTAATACAACACCTGAAGAGACTACCTCAGGGTCAGGCTGAGCGGCTCTATCTCGGACATGTGTACGAGGATACATTGCCCATACGAAAGGAAAATTCTAACGAATACACTCAGAAATGGGTTATAGACGAGGACGAGTATTCGTTTAGCACCTATCCAAATTACGTATTCGGGGGATTTATAATATTGTCAATGAGAACAGTAGTGGAGATGTACACGATAATTCCGTACACTAAAACCATTGTGATGGAGGATGTGTATGTGGGTATTCTAGCCAGCAGACTCGGGATAGTGCCAATACATACAGATTTGGTAGACGTTTACGTAACATATTCTAATTCAGAAAAGTTTAAGACTCTCATGGCTTCCCACTTTTACAAGTCTTCCGCTATGCTGCGGAAGGCGTGGGAATGTCACTTGTCTATAGTAGATAAAGACATAGAGAAGGCTGTCTTCTGTACGTACCTAAAGGACGAATTAGAGTCTGTCCGGGAACACATAGACAACATACTCTATTGGATAGATATGTCCAATAATGCTGTTTAAAAACACAATATTATGTGAAAAGATTTTTTTCTAAATGTGTTTTTATATTTACGATTTCCACCTGTACTTTTATATGGTTAGCTAAATATTGTTTTATAATATATAATGTTCATTCAATGCAGTTGAAGTGTATGGAATGAGGTGGGGACACTTGTCTCCTGACTCGTGTATCGTGGTATAGAAGTGGTAACACTGTATGTACCTGACTCATGTATCATGGTGACTCATGTATCATGGTGACTCAGGAATCATGGTGACTCTTGTATCATGGTGACTCGTGTATCATGGTGACTCGTGTATAATGGTGACTCGTGTATCATGGTGACTCGTGTATAATGGTGACTCGTGTATCATGGTGACTCGTGTATCACGGTGACTCGGGTATCATGGTGACTCGTGTATCACGGTGACTCGGGTATCATGGTGACTCATGTATAATGGTGACTCGTGTATCATGGTGACTCGTGTATAATGGTGACTCGGGTATAATGGTGACTTGTGCATCATGGTGACTCGTGTATCATGGTGACTCGGGTATAATGGTGACTCGGGTATAATGGTGACTCGGGTATAATGGTGACTCGGGTATCATGGTGACTCGGGTATCATGGTGACTCGTGTATCATAGTGACTCGTGAATCATGGTGACCCGGGTATCGTGGTGACTCGTGTATCATGGTGACTCGTGTATCACGGTGACTCGGGTATCATGGTGACTCGGGTATCATGGTGACTCGTGTATCATGGTGACTCGTGTATCACGGTGACTCGTGTATCATGGTGACTCGTGTATCACGATGACTCGTGTATCATGGTGACTCGTGTATCATGGTGACTCGTGTATCATGGTGACTCGTGTATCATGGTGACCCGGGTATCGTGGTGACTCGGGTATCATGGTGACTCATGTTTCATGGTGACTCATGTATCATGGTGACTCGTGTATCACGGTGACTCATGTATCATGGTGACTCGTGTATCATGGTGACTCGTGTATCATGGTGACTCATGTATCATGGTGACTCGTGTATCGTGGTGACCCGGGTATCGTGGTGACTCGGATATCATGGTGACTCGTGTATCATGGTGACTCGTGTATCATGGTGACCCGAGTATCGTGGTGACTCGTGTATCATGGTGACTCATGTATAATGGTGACTCGTGTATCATGGTGACTCATGTATAATGGTGACTCGTGTATCATGGTGACTCGTGTATCATGGTGACTCGTGTATCATGGTGACTCGTGTATCATGGTGACTCGGGTATCACGGTGACTCGTGTATCACGGTGACTCGTGTATCACGGTGACTCATGTATCATGGTGACTCGGGTATAATGGTGACTCGTGTATCATGGTGACTCGTGTATCAAGGTGACTCGTGTATCACGGTGACTCATGTATCATGGTAAATCGGGTATCGTGGTGACTCGTGTATCATGGTGACTAGTGTATCATGGTGACTTGTGTATCATGGTGACTCGTCTATCATGGTGACTCATGTATAATGGTGACTCGTGTATAATGGTGACTCGTGGTGACTCGTCTATCATGGTGACTCGTCTATCACGGTGACTCGTGTATCATGGTGACTCGTCTATCACGGTGACTCGTGTATCATGGTGACTCATGTATCATGGTGACTCGTGTATCATGGTGACTTGTGTATCATGGTGACTCATGTATCATGGTGACTCGGGTATCATGGTGACTCATGTATCATGGTGACTCATGTATCATGGTGACTCGTGTATCATGGTGACTTGTGTATCATGGTGACTCATGTATCATGGTGACTCGTGTATCATGGTGACTTGTGTATCATGGTGACTCATGTATCATGGTGACTCGGGTATCATGGTGACTCATGTATCATGGTGACTCATGTATCATGGTGACTCATGTATCATGGTGACTCGGGTATCATGGTGACTCATGTATCATGGTGACTCATGTATCATGGTGACTCGGGTATCATGGTGACTCATGTATCATGGTGACTCGTGTATCATGGTGACTCGTGTATCATGGTGACTCGTCTATCATGGTGACTCGTCTATCATGGTGACTTGTGTATCATGGTGACTCTTCTATCATGGTGACTTGTGTATCATGGTGACTCATGTATCATGGTGACTTGTGTATCATGGTGACTCAGGTATCATAGTGACTAGTGTATCATGGTGACTCGTGTATCATGGTGACTCGTGTATCATGGTGACTCAGGTATCATGGTGACTAGTGTATCATGGTGACTCGTGTATAATGGTGACTCGTGTATCATGGTGACTCAGGTATCATGGTGACTCGTGTATCATGGTGACTCGTGTATCATGGTGACTAGTGTATCATGGTGACTCGTGTATCATGGTGACTCGTGTATCATGGTGACTCGTGTATCATGGTGACTCGTCTATCATGGTGACTCGTCTATCATGGTGACTAGTGTATCGTGGTGACTCGTGTATCATGGTGACCCGGGTATCATGGTGACTCGGGTATCATGGTGACTCGGGTATCATGGTGACTCGTGTATCATGGTGACTCATGCATTATGGTGACTCGTGTATCACGGTGACTCGGGTATAATGGTGACTCGTGTATCATGGTGACTCGTGTATCATGGTGACTCGTGTATCATGGTGACTCGTCTATCATGGTGACTCGTGTATCATGGTGACTCGTGTATCATGGTGACTAGTGTATCATGGTGACTCGTGTATCATGGTGACTCATGTATCATGGTGACTCGTGTATCGTGGTGACTCGTGTATCATGATGACTCGTGTATCATGATGACTCGTGTATCTTGGTGACTCTTGTATAATGGTGACTCTTGTATAATGGTGACTCGTGTATCATGGTGACTCGTCTATCATGGTGACTCGTGTATAATGGTGACTCGTGTATCATGGTGACTCGTGTATCGTGGTGACTCGTGTATCATAGTGACTCGTGTATCACGATGACTCGTGTATTATGGTGACTCATGTATCATGGTGACTCGTCTATCATGGTGACTCGTCTATCATGGTGACTCATGTATCATGGTGACTCGTGTATCATGGTGACTCGGGTATCATGGTGACTCAGGTATCATAGTGACTCGTGTATCATGGTGACTCGGGTATCATGGTGACTCATGTATCATGGTGACTCGGGTATCATGGTGACTCGTGTATCATGGTGACTCATGTATCATGGTGACTCGTGTATCATGGCGACTCGTGTATCATGGTGACTCGTGTATCATGGTGACTCGTGTATCATGGTGACTCGGGTATCATGGTGACTCATGTATCATGGTGACTCGTGTATCATGGTGACTCATGTATCATGGTGACTCATGTATCATGGTGACTCGGGTATCATGGTGACTCGTGTATCATGGTGACTCATGTATCATGGTGACTCATGTATCAAGGTGACTCATGTATCATGGTGACTCATGTATCGTGGTGACTCATGTATCGTGGTGACTCATGTATCGTGGTGACTCGGGTATCATGGTGACTCATGTATCATGGTGACTCATGTATCATGGTGACTCATGTATCATGGTGACTAATGTATCATGGTGACTCGGGTATCATGGTGACTCATGTATCATGGTGACTCATGTATCGTGGTGACTCATGTATCGTGGTGACTCGGGTATCGTGGTGACTCATGTATCATGGTGACTCATGTATCATGGTGACTCATGTATCATGGTGACTCGGGTATCATGGTGACTCATGTATCATGGTGACTCATGTATCATGGTGACTCGTGTATCATGGTGACTCGGGTATCATGGTGGTTCGTGTATCATGGTGACTCGGGTATCATGGTGACTCGGGTATCATGGTGAGTCGGGTATCATGGTGACTCGTGTATCATGGTATAGAAGTGGTCTTTTCTTTCATGTCTTATATTTTTCTGTTACCTTAGAATGCTAACCCGTTGTTTGTATGATCGTTACGTAACAAAGCGAACCCGTTGTTTTATAGTCCTTATGTTTTTAAAGTTCTTATGTGACGATACCAACCCATTGTTTTTTATCGTAGTTTCTATTGTATTCATTACAAGCATCCACGGTTGACTTGCGCCGTCTTTGCCGTAAGACAATACCATTAGTCGTGTATTTTGTTTATGTTTCCAAATATAAAATTGTAGAGCATTACATCTTTATCTTCGATATTCTTAATATTTCAAATCTAAATTATGTAAAAACATATTTAAATATCAAAATATTTCTATCAATGCTTAAAAGACATGACGTCGACATTTGTAACGTCGCTTCTTATTGGCTGATGTAACGGAGTAATAATCTAGAAGAGAAAAGTGACCATCAATAAAAGAGTAGTAGATTAAAACATAAGGATTAACTTGAATGTATCGTTCATATTGTGGAGCCATATCATAAATAACTGGAGTGTACTCTTATCATCAACCGTCAGTTATTTAGAGGACACTCCGGGTTTGTTTCTTTTTTCATCTTTTTTTTTTATTTTTTTATTTTTTTCTCTCCATAACACAAAAATGTATTCAAGTTTACCCTTCAATATATAACAGTGATTTTTGTTTTTGTTTTTATCACAGTGGCATACATGTATACCTTATAGATGTCTAAAAAACATAACGACTCGATACTAAGCACTTGTAGATCAGAAACATACGCTTATCATTGTACACAAGTCTACAAACATACTAAGAAATAGGATTTTATCACATTTGTTTACACGGAATATTCATTTTTCACTAGAAAGGACAAAAGTTAGTTATCGTATCTCCACTGTCACATTATAAACTTATCAAAATGAGTTTCAACAGCATCTAATTATCTTTATTCGCTAAGATGTGGCAAACTATAGTACAAACTATTATCATGAAAACAAATAATATATAATGATGTCTCACACATTCTCAAGACGATGGTATGTAGAGCCTCGTGACGCCGATAATTCAGTGAGAAAACATCACCTTTCGTCCGACGGATAGTGGATTTATACGACCATTAAAGCCACCAGGGCTATGTTTCCGAATAGGGAATTCGTAAGACTTTTAGAAATAGTTCAATCACGAGAAAACAAACCTGTCACACAATAGCGCTCTTAAAAATCCCCCATAGCGGTTCTTATTGTTCTGAGCTAAATCTATCAAATCCAGAGCATATGTCCCTTAAAAGTACAGATACATATATAATAGACTTTTAACGCTAGCTTTGTTATTGTAACGATTTCCTTTTAACTGCGAATCTTGAAAAGACATTATTTGGGGTAAACATAATCAAGGCCCTGTATATATGTACCTGTATTATAAATCCAGGTACATATAGTCAAGGTCGTTTATACCTGTATTATAATCTAGGTACATATAGTCAAGGTCGTGTATACCTCTATTATAATTACAGGTACATATAGTCAAGGTCGTGTATACCTGTATTATAATCCAGGTACGTCGTGTATACCTGTATTATAATTACAGGTACATATAGTCAAGGTCGTGTATACCTGTATTATAATTACAGGTACATATAGTCAAGGTCGTGTATACCTGTATTATAATTACAGGTACATATAGTCAAGGTCGTGTATACCTGTATTATAATTACAGGTACATATAGTCAAGATCGTGTATACCTGTATTATAATTACAGGTACATATAGTCAAGATCGTGTATACCTGTATTATAATTACAGGTACATATAGTCAAGGTCGTGTATACCTGTATTGTAATCCAGGTATATATAGTCAAGGTCGTGTATACCTGTATTATAATTACAGGTACATATAGTCAAGGTCGTGTATACCTGTATTGTAATCCAGGTATATATAGTCAAGGTCGTGTATACCTGTATTATAATTACAGGTACATATAGTCAAAGTCGTGTATACCTGTATTATAATTACAGGTACATATAGTCAAGATCGTGTATACCTGTATTATAATTACAGGTACATATAGTCAAGGTCGTGTATACATGTATTATAATTACAGGTACATATAGTCAAGGTCGTGTATACCTGTATTATAATTACAGGTACATATAGTAAAGGTCGTGTATACCTGTATTATAATTACAGGTACATATAATCAAGGTCGTGCAACCTGTATTATAATTACAGGTACATGTAGTCAAGGTCGTGTATACCTGTATTATAATTACAGGTACATATAGTCAAAGTCGTGTATACCTGTATTATAATTACAGGTACATATAGTCAAGATCGTGTATACCTGTATTATAATCCAGGTACATTTAGTCAAGGTCGTGCAACCTGTATTATAATTACAGGTACATGTAGTCAAGGTCGTGTATACCTGTATTATAATTACAGGTACATGTAGTCAAGGTCGTGTATACCTGTATTATAATTACAGGTACATTTAGTCAAGGTCGTGTATACCTGTATTATAATTACAGGTACATGTAGTCAAGGTCGTGTATACCTGTATTATAATTACAGGTACATATAGTCAAGGTCGTGTATACCTGTATTATAATTACAGGTACATATAGTCAAGGTCGTGCAACCTGTATTATAATTACAGGTACATGTAGTCAAGGTCGTGTATACCTGTATTATAATTACAGGTACATGTAGTCAAGGTCGTGTATACCTGTATTATAATACAGGTACATAAAGTCAAGGTCGTGTATACCTGTACTTTTATTTTTTTAAATTTATTTTGTATTCTTATTCAAATTTTGTTTACAATACATGACATATACAAACTACATAAGTAAGGATGTAAGGACAAACAACATTCTCACTTTATACATCAACAGTTACACTTTCACTCCACCCAAGACAATATTGTGATCGTTGTATTATATAATTTATTAAACTTTGTTCAAAAGGCATTATGTTAGTGAATAAGAGTATACGTACACAAAACAAACAAACACAGAGAGAGAGAGAGAGAGAGAGAGAGAGAGAGAGAGAGAGAGAGAGAGACAGACAGACAGACACAGAGAGACAGACAGACATAGAGAGAGAGAGAGACAGAGAGAGAGACAGACAGAGAGACAGGCAGACAGACAGACAGACAGACAGACAAAATAGTGTACAAAAACAACTGAAAATAGACACAGAAAGGACATAATAAACCTAGGTCAGAGATGTTGTATATTTGTATTATTGTTTTAGATTTGTAGCCACTGTTGTAACCATGTGTCCATATGTATTTAGTTTTTAATGTTACTTTTGGATATTAAAATTTTATGCGCTTTTAACTCAAAATTAATATGATTTTTAGACTATATTAAGTCCTAATTCCAGGCATTTAGATTTGTAAATATATTGTTTTGTTATGAGTAATATCAGGTTATCTAGATTGAACTTAGTAAGTTTATTAATTTGCTTGCCAAAGATGAATTCCTGTTTATCAAATCTAAGACTCAGGTTTTTAGTGATAATAGTGATCCTTAATAGTTCTATCAAATTTGATATATATTCACAATCCCATAATAAATGTGTAATTGTTTCAGGGTGAGAATTACAAAATGTACATAAGTTATTGTCTTCTTTTTTTAAATTTTGAATAAAAATGTTTTTGTAGTCAGAATTCTGTGGTTAATTCTAAATTGTAGCCATTGAAGTTTGGAACTAGTACAGGTGTTAAAAGGATATTTGTATATGTCTTTCCATTTGTCTTCATCAATATTGAAATTTTGATTCCATTTGTTTTGAGCAATGGGTTTACTTACATTTTTTCTTAAAGTAGTATATATTTCTTGAGCAACTTTTTTGACATCTTAAGATTAATTTCAGATTTATGGGTATATTGGGCAGTATAATATTTTTCTCTAAGTTTAAAGTTTGATGTTTTTTTCTGATAAATTGGTAAATGGCACTTTTTATACTCTGGTAGTTTAAAAAATTGTTTTCATGATGTTATAAATAAAGTATATACCTTTTTTAAACCATGCATTATCGAAAATTGTTGTGTTTTTTTTTTCTATTTTGATTTCACTATTATACCATATTGGATTTTCAAGAATGTTTGTTTTATATATATTGCTTGCATTAAGAGTCTTACACCAGGCATATAAAACATCTTTCCAAAATATATTTTTACAATTTTTTGATTCCTTCTTAAATATTCAATTCCAAAATTTGCTAGTTTCTGTTTATCTAATAATGATAATAAGTGAAAAAAAAAAATGATTCAAGAACAATATCCCAATTCCCTACTTTATTATATATACGTCTGACCCAAGTTGCTTTAAGAGCGGTTATGACCGATTTTAAATGAAGCATCTTGATCCCCCCTTCTTCGTAGCTTTTTTTTTATAATTATGTCTCTTTTTACTGGATCAGGTTTAGCATTCCACAGAAAATCATAAAACAGATTGTTAATTTCCTTAATATATAGTTCATTGGGATTTGGAAGTGAAATAAATAGATGATTAACTTGGGATATTAGTAGAGTTTTGATAACAACTATTTTACCTATTGGTGTAAGCACGCTCTTGTTCCAATTTGATATTAAAGACTGAAGTTTTGCGAGTTTTTTGTCAAAATTAAGTTTAGTAATTCTGTGTAAGTCAACATCATATTCTATACCTAATAGGGTGAAGCGTGTACTTCCCCATTTTAAGTCAAAATTTGTAGCAAAAGTGTTTTCACTATATTTTTTACTGACAATCCATACTACCTGGGTGTTGGAAAAGTTCGTTTTCAGTCCAGAGAAGTTAGCAAAGAAGTTTAGAGATTTGAGTGTTTCATCTAAAGATTTTCTAGAACCATCTAAAATTACAGATGTGTCATCAGCAAATTGTGATAAAAGTATTTCTTTTTCTCTGATTACTATACCTTTGATATTTTTATTGTTTCTTAGAATTATTGATAGAATTTCTGCACACAAAATGAAAATGTAAGAGGATACTGGATCGCCTTGGCGACAGCCCCGTTCGATATTGAAGAAGTTAGACAGATTCCCACCTATATTGGCCCTAACATTATTAAATGGATAAAAAAAATTCAGAATGATATACACTCAGCTGTTAAAGTTTAAATATTTCAAAGTTTTACTAATAAAATTCCAGGAAACAGAGTCGAAAGCTTTCTCAAAATCAATTAAAAGTAGGAGTCCAGGTATACCTGTATTATAATTACAGGTACATATAGTCAAGGTCGTGTATACCTGTATTATAATTACAGGTACATATAGTCAAGGTCGTGTTTACCTGTATTATAATTACTGGTACATATAGTCAAGGTCGTGTACACTTGTATTATAATCCAGGTAAACTATCAAACTTTTAATACGGCAAATGGACAACGCCTTGGACCCCTCACATGTCTGTAGGGCGTGTCTGTTCTGGAGATGATGCCATGCTTGTATCGCGGTATATACTGTTGATAGAGCACCTATTTGACATGCAGTTAGAACGTAAGAATTGCACCTTTTTCTGCATTGCATCATTTTTAAACTACAAAAAGGATCTTCATTTCTTTCCTTCCCTTTAAGATATGTTTCTTACCTTGCCTCACGTTGGCTTTGGAAATGCGGGTTTCCTAATGTGAGGACAAGGTAGACTTTGTCACTAAGCCGCAATATAACAATGTCATAAAGAGTGATACTTGGTGCTCCCTGCTTGGGAACTTACAACGCTAAAGCGGCATTGATGATAAGGAAATTAAATTGCTGACATGTTCCCAATAAACGGGGTAATCAGACCCAAACCACCCAGTAAACAAAACAGTACCGAACAATTGGTATATTGGAGACCGTGATGGTGATTATTAAATCATTCCCATAATCCTCATTAACCTCGGCCAACATCAGCTTGACGTATACCAACCAGTCGTGGGTAGCTGGTGAGTGGTCAGTAGAGGTGGACGCTGTTGACGTATACGTGGGTAACTGGTGAGTGGTCAGTAGAGGTGGACACCGTTGACGTATACGTGGGTAACTGGTGAGTGGTCAGTAGAGGTGGACGCTGTTGACGTATACGTGGGTAGCTGGTGAGTGGTCAGTAGAGGTGGACTCCGTTGACGTATACGTGGGTAACTGGTGAGTAGTCAGTAGAGGTAGACGCTGTTGACGTATACGTGGGTAACTGGTGAGTGGTCAGTAGAGGTGGACGCTGTTGACGTATACGTGGGTAACTGGTGAGTAGTCAGTAGAGGTAGACGCTGTTGACGTATACGTGGGTAACTTGTGAGTGGTCAGTAGAGGTGGACGCTGTTGACGTATACGTGGGTAGCTGGTGAGTGGTCAGTAGAGGTGGACGCTGTTGACGTATACGTGGGTAACTGGTGAGTGGTCATTAGAGGTGGACGCTGTTGACGTATACGTGGGTAGCTGGTAAGTGGTCAGTAGAGGTGGACGCTGTTGACGTATACGTGGGTAGCTGGTGAGTGGTCAGTAGAGGTAGACGCTGTTGACGTATACGTGGGTAGCTGGTGAGTAGTCAGTAGAGGTGGACGCTGTTGACGTATACGTGGGTAACTGGTGAGTGGTCAGTAGAGGTGGACGCTGTTGACGTATACGTGGGTAGCTGGTGAGTGGTCAGTAGAGGTGGACGCTGTTGACGTATACATGGGTAGCTGGTGAGTGGTCAGTAGAGGTGGACGCTGTTGACGTATACGTGGGTAACTGGTGAGTGGTCATTAGAGGTGGACGCTGTTGACGTAAACGTAGGTAACTGGTGAGTGGTCAATAGAGGTGGACGCTGTTGACGTATACGTAGGTAACTGGTGAGTGGTCAGTAGAGGTGGACGCTGTTGACGTATACGTGGGTAGCTGGTGAGTGGTCAGTAGAGGTGGACGCTGTTGACGTATACATGGGTAGCTGGTGAGTGGTCAGTAGAGGTGGACGCTGTTGACGTATACGTGGGTAACTGGTGAGTGGTCATTAGAGGTGGACGCTGTTGACGTATACGTGGGTAGCTGGTAAGTGGTCAGTAGAGGTGGACGCTGTTGACGTATACGTGGGTAGCTGGTGAGTGGTCAGTAGAGGTGGACGCTGTTGACGTATACGTGGGTAACTGGTGAGTGGTCAGTAGAGGTGGACGCTGTTGACGTATACGTGGGTAGCTGGTGAGTGGTCAGTAGAGGTAGACGCTGTTGACGTATACGTGGGTAGCTGGTGAGTAGTCAGTAGAGGTAGACGCTGTTGACGTATACGTGGGTAACTGGTGAGTGGTCAGTAGAGGTAGACGCTGTTGACGTATACGTGGGTAACTGGTGAGTGGTCAGTAGAGGTGGACGCTGTTGACGTATACGTGGGTAGCTGGTGAGTGGTCAGTAGAGGTGGACGCTGTTGACGTATACATGGGTAGCTGGTGAGTGGTCAGTAGAGGTGGACGCTGTTGACGTATACGTGGGTAACTGGTGAGTGGTCAGTAGAGGTAGACGCTGTTGACGTATACGTAGGTAACTGGTGAGTGGTCATTAGAGGTGGACGCTGTTGACGTATACGTGGGTAGCTGGTGAGTGGTCAGTAGAGGTGGACGCTGTTGACGTATACGTGGGTAACTGGTGAGTGGTCAGTAGAGGTGGACACTGTTGACGTATACGTGGGTAACTGGTGAGTGGTCAGTAGAGGTGGACGCTGTTGACGTATACGTGGGTATCTGGTGAGTGGTCAGTAGAGGTGGACGCTGTTGACGTATACGTAGTTAACTGGTGAGTGGTCAATAGAGGTGGACGCTGTTGACGTATACGTGGGTAGCTGGTAAGTGGTCAGTAGAGGTGGACGCTGTTGACGTATACGTGGGTAGCTGTTGAGTGGTCAGTAGAGGTGGACGCTGTTGACGTATACGTGGGTAGCTGGTGAGTGGTCAGTAGAGGTGGACGCTGTTGACGTATACATGGGTAGCTGGTGAGTGGTCAGTAGAGGTGGACGCTGTTGACGTATACGTAGGTAACTGGTGAGTGGTCAGTAGAGGTGGACGCTGTTGACGTATACGTGGGTAGCTGGTGAGTGGTCAGTAGAGGTGGACGCTGTTGACGTATACGTAGGTAACTTGTGAGTGGTCAGTAGAGGTGGACGCTGTTGACGTATACGTGGGTAGCTGGTGAGTGGTCAGTAGAGGTGGACGCTGTTGACGTATACGTGGGTAGCTGGTGAGTGGTCAGTAGAGGTGGACGCTGTTGACGTATACGTGGGTATCTGGTGAGTGGTCAGAAGAGGTGGACGCTGTTGACGTATACGTAGGTAACTGGTGAGTGGTCAGTAGAGGTGGACGCTGTTGACGTATACGTGGGTAGCTGGTGAGTGGTCAGTAGAGGTGGACGCCGTTGACGTATACGTGGGTAACTGGTGAGTGGCCAGTAGAGGTGGACGCTGTTGACGTATACGTGGGTAGCTGGTGAGTGGTCAGTAGAGGTGGACGCTGTTGACGTATACGTAGGTAACTGGTGAGTGGTCAGTAGAGGTGGACGCTGTTGACGTATACGTAGGTAACTGGTGAGTGGTCAGTAGAGGTGGACGCTGTTGACGTATACGTGGGTAGCTGGTGAGTGGTCAGTAGAGGTGGACGCTGTTGACGTATACGTGGGTAGCTGTTGAGTGGTCAGTAGAGGTGGACGCTGTTGACGTATACGTGGGTAGCTGGTGAGTGGTCAGTAGAGGTGGACGCTGTTGACGTATACGTGGGTAGCTGGTGAGTGGTCAGTAGAGGTGGACGCTGTTGACGTATACGTGGGTAGCTGGTGAGTGGTCAGTAGAGGTGGACGCTGTTGACGTATACGTGGGTAACTGGTGAGTGGTCAGTAGAGGTGGACGCTGTTGACGTATACGTGGGTAACTGGTGAGTGGTCAGTAGAGGTGGACGCTGTTGACGTATACGTGGGTATCTGGTGAGTGGTCAGTAGAAGTGGACGCTGTTGACGTATACGTAGGTAACTGGTGAGTGGTCAATAGAGGTGGACGCTGTTGACGTATACGTGGGTAGCTGGTAAGTGGTCAGTAGAGGTGGACGCTGTTGACGTATACGTGGGTAGCTGTTGAGTGGTCAGTAGAGGTGGACGCTGTTGACGTATACGTGGGTAGCTGGTGAGTGGTCAGTAGAGGTGGACGCTGTTGACGTATACATGGGTAGCTGGTGAGTGGTCAGTAGAGGTGGACGCTGTTGACGTATACGTAGGTAACTGGTGAGTGGTCAGTAGAGGTGGACGCTGTTGACGTATACGTGGGTAGCTGGTGAGTGGTCAGTAGAGGTGGACGCTGTTGACGTATACGTAGGTAACTTGTGAGTGGTCAGTAGAGGTAGACGCTGTTGACGTATACGTGGGTAGCTGGTGAGTGGTCAGTAGAGGTGGACGCTGTTGACGTATACGTGGGTATCTGGTGAGTGGTCAGAAGAGGTGGACGCTGTTGACGTATACGTGGGTAGCTGGTGAGTGGTCAGTAGAGGTGGACGCTGTTGACGTATACGTGGGTAGCTGGTGAGTGGTCAGTAGAGGTGGACGCTGTTGACGTATACGTGGGTATCTGGTGAGTGGTCAGAAGAGGTGGACGCTGTTGACGTATACGTAGGTAACTGGTGAGTGGTCAGTAGAGGTGGACGCTGTTGACGTATACGTGGGTAGCTGGTGAGTGGTCAGTAGAGGTGGACGCCGTTGACGTATACGTGGGTAACTGGTGAGTGGCCAGTAGAGGATGACGCTGTTGACGTATACGTGGGTAGCTGGTGAGTGGTCAGTAGAGGTCTAATAAAAATTTATATTCAGATATGTTTATTTAAGTGTCACGTATTGATACATACATTATACATAAAATACTTAGTTTCATTCAAGCATTAAAATACACCAACACCCAGCCATAATTAGCTTATGAGGCATTATTACTGTACATTTAAAATTTGATAAACAATTTTTGTCTTTGCTGATACTTACAAAACAATTTTTTTTTTTTTGTAAATAATCTTCTTTCATAAGAAAGATAACTTTATCTGTACTATTTAAAAAGTTAACATTTTGTGATATCGCTTTAGCCTTATCAAAGAATTGAAGTCCAATATCAGAATAATCAAAGTACTGCAAGTACTGGAATGTAAAGACCTTGCAGAAAAAAATGTTAAAAGATTAATAGCCTTTTAATTATAAACAACTACTTTTTATGAAAGGTAATTTAACTGTAAAGCATTTTTACAGATTGTTTACAGTTTTACTATTGTACATATGGTTACTATGTTATTAAGTCCACAATAATCACTTGTAAAATTTATGAACATTTGTCAGAACCGTTCAATAATGGTGTATTGCTTTGATAACCATATTGTTTTACATGATGATTTTCCAGCAAAATCGAACGTGTTTTGATTCTTAAAATGAAAATTTCGTTATATGCTGGGCCTAGTCTGATAAATGCACGCCACTCGATAAATTAACATATGACGGGTAACTGGTAATGAAACGTGTTGAGTTCAGTAGGACTACGCAGTACTATCACATAATTTCAAAGAGATGTTTTGGAGTACCTACAGTAGTCTACTGTATCCGCGGTCAGTGATAACGGTACTCGCTTCTTGGATAATACTGAGAACGAGTATGCCTTCCCCGGCAAGAGTTCTGATGACGACTACACTAGGCTAGGCGGATCTATCAGAAATCGTTCGTCCATCCTCCAGAACTACGCTATCGCAGCTATATTATTCAATGCTCAAGCCTTTTGAAAATAAACTTATTTATCGTATCACGACAAAGGTTAAACACTAGATCTGCATCATGAATGAAATATGTTAGCTATCGATAAAGAAACTTCAAGCATGGCTACCATGTGTTCGTGCACACTGCTTTCTCGGCCAAAGGGAAGTAACTCCGATATATCAAGTGGCACACGATCGGAACCCTTTCGTAATTTCCTACGAAACCTACGTAGACAGCCGAAGGCGGGGGTTCCGAGCGCCACGAAAGCGTATTTTGAGTAACTATGGATTATAAATGTTGTATCTCTATATAGCTACTTCAATATTGGAAACAACGGGTTTCTTGATTAAAACTAGTAAACATTTCTCCATTGTGGTAGTAATATAACTATAGTTATAGCTATAGCTTATATATTAATAAAGTTACGTATATTTTTCACACATCCGCCATTTTTTTGTCCTGCTTAAATTAAAGATTATAAAACTACTACATAAACTGGTCCAATCCTCGAGCTCTGTTTGCTCCAAAGGCTGTAAAATCTTGGCATACCCCTTGATAGAAGGGGGGCAGCCGTTTATTATAAACAGAAACTTTTAACATATATATCATATTTTAGAATTAAAACGTAATTTTTTTAGCAAAGGTGAGCGAGAACTAAACCCCTCTTTTTATGGGTCATCAAGCACTTCAGGAAAAACCTTTTTTAAAAAGGAAACCTGCGCCCGGCAGTGTGGCAAAATGACCAGAAGGGAAGCACCGGGACTCCGCTTATAAGTATTATAACCATGCAATAATTAAACTTTACTAGACAAGTACACATCAAGTAACAAAGTCTTATCAAAATGAATAAAATTAACAATACTAATAATATATAAAACAAAGCATCAAAAAGAAAAACTAGAAATAAAGATCCACACATAAAAGGAGGAATGCAGGGGCGGTTGGAGGGATATCCTTTTCCAAATAATTCTAACGCTGAATTCTGCTACATTATAAAAAATTGTTTACACTTATTAAGGAACTTTCCAAGATGGCGTCATAAACTTCAAAGGATGGATTCTATAGTGGGGATGACCTTTGCGTTACAGGGGCTGGACAAAGCCCTTGACCAATGAAAGTTATGTATTTAGCACGTGGGTCACTGAGGCCCCACATTGACCACAACGACCATTGACCAATGGGAAGACACTAATTAGCATATTATAATTACATGCATGCATATTAACCTAATGTGTGAATCTTTATTGTACAAAAATATGTCTATAAATAGACATTTGTTTGGCCGCCTCGAAGAATGAAACTTCAAACAACGGGCGTATTTTGAGAAACTATGGATTATGGATTTTGCATGTCAACTTCACTACTGTAAACAACGGGTCTGTGGATTAAAATTAGTTTACATTTCTCCATTGTAGTAGCGTATTTTTAGCTAAAGTTATATTATTAGCGTACAGTTACGTATATTTTTCACACATCCGCCATTTTACCGCCTCGAAGAATGAAACTTTAACGGTAATCCGTACATGTTTTTGATTCAGATTTCATTCCTTCACAATCAGAAATATATAATCTGTCTATAATGGTTTGGTTGTTATTTTATATTCATTGATTTGTTGTCATTTAATACATACATAAATTCCGACGCTAGATGGGGTAGGTGTAAACTTACATTGGGTCACAATTGCGTTTGACGCATATGTTAACAAGTAGGAGGCAGAAATAGAAGAGTCTGATTGAGAACGATTGAACAGAAAGGTGATGACATAAAATATAAGGCGACAGACCTCTGAAGAGGTCTTTGCCTAAAAATCACAATCAATAATAAGAAAAAAATTAACATATCTGAATCGGAATCTGGTCTAACTGAAATAAAATTGATCATTTCATCGTATTTCTTGTGAAGATGTTATAGATACACTAATACATTGTTTGACCAGGGCAGAGACGTATATACCAGAGATACAAGTCTCTGACCATGGTTAGCTTGACATTCTTGTGAAGATGTTATATTACACTAATACATTGTTTGACTAGGGTAAGGTCGTATTTCTTGTGAAGATGTTATAGATACACTAATACATTGTTTGACCAGGGTTAACGTGTAATTCTTGTGAAGATGTTATATTACACTAATACATTGTTTGACCAGGGTTAGCTCGTAATTCTTGTGAAGATGCATGTCAGATTGTCGCTGATTACATGAAATAGACAACTCGTTATCAAAACTACACAATATTTTATTGCTCAGTAAAACTTTATACATTAGTATCGAAGAGTAAAACAATCATATTGCAAATAAATGTTGTTTATTAAAAGCTAACAAAGGTAAACAATGAAATGGGACTAATACCAACAGGTAAGCAAAACAATACACGTTCATAAATAAACTAGTGGTCTGTACAGCAGCCTCGTTATACAGAGACAGTTCTGTCTTCGGTCATTGTAGAGTTAAATTGAGGACATATAGAACTGTCTTCGGTCACTGTGGAGTACTGAGGATGATGTAGAACTGTCTTCGGTCATTGTAGAGTAATGAGGACATGTAGAACTGTCTTCGGTCACTGTAGAGTACTGAGGACATGTAGAACTGTCTTCGGTCAGTGTAGAGTACTGAGGACATGTAGAACTGTCTTCGGTCAGTGTAGAGTACTGAGGACATGTAGAACTGTCTTCGGTCACTGTAGAGTACTGAGGACATGTAGAACTGTCTTCGGTCACTGTAGAGTACTGAGGACATGTAGAACTGTCTTCGGTCACTGTAGAGTACTGAGGACACGTAGAACTGTCTTCGGTCACTGTAGAGTACTGAGGACACGTAGAACTGTCTTCGGTCAGTGTAGAGTACTGAGGACACGTAGAACTGTCTTCGGTCAGTGTAGAGTACTGAGGACACGTAGAACTGTCTTCGGTCAGTGTAGAGTACTGAGGACATGTAGAACTGTCTTCGGTCAGTGTAGAGTACTGAGGACATGTAGAACTGTCTTCGGTCAGTGTAGAGTACTGAGGACATGTAGAACTGTCTTCGGTCACTGTAGAGTACTGAGGACATGTAGAACTGTCTTCGGTCACTGTAGAGTACTGAGGACATGTAGAACTGTCTTCGGTCACTGTAGAGTACTGAGGACATGTAGAACTGTCTTCGGTCACTGTAGAGTACTGAGGACATGTAGAACTGTCTTCGGTCACTGTAGAGTACTGAGGACATACAGAACTGTCTTCGGTCACTGTAGAGTACTGAGGACATACAGAACTGTCTTCGGTCACTGTAGAGTACTGAGGACATATATAACTGTCTTCGGTCATTAGAGAGTACTGAGAACATATATAACTGTCTTCGGTCAATGTAGAGTACTGAGGACATATAGAACTGTCTTCGGTCACTGTAGAGTACTGAGGACATGTAGAACTGTCTTTGGTCACTGTAGAGTACTGAGGACATATAGAACTGTCTTCGGTCAGTGTAGAGTACTGAGGACATGTAGAACTGTCTTCGGTCACTGTAGAGTACTGAGGTCATATAGAACTGTCTTCGGTCACTGTAGAGTACTGAGGACATACAGAACTGTCTTCGGTCACTGTAGAGTACTGAGGACATACAGAACTGTCTTCGGTCACTGTAGAGTACTGAGGACATACAGAACTGTCTTCGGTCACTGTAGAGTGCTGAGGACATACAGAACTGTCTTCGGTCACTGTAGAGTACTGAGGACATACAGAACTGTCTTCGGTCACTGTAGAGTACTGAGGTCATATAGAACTGTCTTCGGTCACTGTAGAGTACTGAGGACATGTAAAACTGTCTTCGGTCACTGTAGAGTACTGAGGACACGTAGAACTGTCTTCGGTCACTGTAGAGTACTGAGGACATGTAGAACTGTCTTCGGTCACTGTAGAGTACTGAGGACATGTAGAACTGTCTTCGGTCACTGTAGAGTACTGAGGACATGTAGAACTGTCTTCGGTCACTGTAGAGTACTGAGGACATGTAAAACTGTCTTCCGTCACTGTAGAGTACCGAGGACACGTAGAACTGTCTTCGGTCACTGTAGAGTACTGAGGACATACAGAACTGTCTTTGGTCACTGTAGAGTAATGAGGACATGTAGAACTGTCTTCGGTCACTGTAGAGTACTGAGGATGATGTAGAACTGTCTTCGGTCACTGTAGAGTACTGAGGTCATATAGAACTGTCTTCGGTCACTGTAGAGTACTGAGGACATGTAGAACTGTCTTCGGTCACTGTAGAGTACTGAGGACATACAGAACTGTCTTCGGTCACTGTAGAATACTGAGGACACGTAGAACTGTGTTCGGTCACTGTAGAGTACTGAGGTCATATAGAACTGTCTTCGGTCACTGTAGAGTACTGAGGACATGTAGAACTGTCTTCGGTCAGTGTAGAGTACTGAGGACATGTAGAACTGTCTTCGGTCACTGTAGAGTACTGAGGACATACAGAACTGTCTTCGGTCATTGTAGAGTAATGAGGACATGTAGAACTGTCTTCGGTCACTGTAGAGTACTGAGGACATATAGAACTGTCTTCGGTCACTGTAGAGTACTGAGGACATATAGAACTGTCTTCGGTCACTGTAGAGTACCGAGGACATATAGAACTGTCTTCGGTCACTGTAGAGTACTGAGGACACGTAGAACTGTCTTCGGTCACTGTAGAGTACTGAGGACATATAGAACTGTCTTCGGTCACTGTAGAGTACTGAGGACATGTAGAACTGTCTTCGGTCACTGTAGAGTACTGAGGATGATGTAGAACTGTCTTCGGTCACTGTAGAGTACTGAGGACATGTAGAACTGTCTTCGGTCACTGTAGAGTACTGAGGACATGTAGAACTGTCTTCGGTCACTGTAGAGTACTGAGGACATGTAGAACTGTCTTCGGTCAGTGTAGAGTACTGAGGACATGTAGAACTGTCTTCGGTCACTGTAGAGTACTGAGGACATACAGAACTGTCTTCGGTCACTGTAGAGTACTGAGGACATATAGAACTGTCTTCGGTCACTGTAGAGTACTGAGGACATATATAACTGTCCTCGGTCATTAGAGAGTACTGAGAACATATATAACTGTCTTCGGTCAATGTAGAGTACTGAGGACATATAGAACTGTCTTCGGTCACTGTAGAGTACTGAGGACATGTAGAACTGTCTTTGGTCACTGTAGAGTACTGAGGACATATAGAACTGTCTTCGGTCAGTGTAGAGTACTGAGGACATGTAGAACTGTCTTCGGTCACTGTAGAGTACTGAGGTCATATAGAACTGTCTTCGGTCACTGTAGAGTACTGAGGACATACAGAACTGTCTTCGGTCACTGTAGAGTACTGAGGACATACAGAACTGTCTTCGGTCACTGTAGAGTACTGAGGACATACAGAACTGTCTTCGGTCACTGTAGAGTGCTGAGGACATACAGAACTGTCTTCGGTCACTGTAGAGTACTGAGGACATACAGAACTGTCTTCGGTCACTGTAGAGTACTGAGGACATGTAGAACTGTCTTCGGTCACTGTAGAGTACTGAGGATGATGTAGAACTGTCTTCGGTCACTGTAGAGTACTGAGGACATGTAGAACTGTCTTCGGTCACTGTAGAGTACTGAGGACATGTAGAACTGTCTTCGGTCAGTGTAGAGTACTGAGGACATGTAGAACTGTCTTCGGTCACTGTAGAGTACTGAGGACATGTAGAACTGTCTTCGGTCACTGTAGAGTACTGAGGATGATGTAGAACTGTCTTCGGTCACTGTAGAGTACTGAGGACATGTAGAACTGTCTTCGGTCACTGTAGAGTACTGAGGACATGTAGAACTGTCTTCGGTCACTGTAGAGTACTGAGGACATGTAGAACTGTCTTCGGTCACTATAGAGTACTGAGGACACGTAGAACTGTCTTCGGTCACTGTAGAGTACTGAGGACATGTATAACTGTCTTCGGTCACTGTAGAGTACTGAGGACATGTAGAACTGTCTTCGGTCAGTGTAGAGTACTGAGGACATATAGAACTGTCTTCGGTCACTGTAGAGTACTGAGGACACGTAGAACTGTCTTCGGTCACTGTAGAGTACTGAGGACATGTAGAACTGTCTTCGGTCACTGTAGAGTACTGAGGACATATAGAACTGTCTTCGGTCACTGTAGAGTACTGAGGACACGTAGAACTGTCTTCGGTCACTGTAGAGTACTGAGGATGATGTAGAACTGTCTTTGGTCACTGTAGAGTACTGAGGACATGTAGAACTGTCTTCGGTCACTGTAGAGTACTGAGGACATGTAGAACTGTCTTCGGTCACTGTAGAGTACTGAGGACACGTAGAACTGTCTTCGGTCACTGTAGAGTACTGAGGACATGTAGAACTGTCTTCGGTCACTGTAGAGTACTGAGGACATGTAGAACTGTCTTCGGTCACTGTAGAGTACTGAGGATGATGTAGAACTGTCTTCGGTCACTGTAGAGTACTGAGGACATGTAGAACTGTCTTCGGTCACTGTAGAGTACTGAGGACATATAGAACTGTCTTCGGTCAGTGTAGAGTACTGAGGACACGTAGAACTGTCTTCGGTCACTGTAGAGTACTGAGGACATGTAGAACTGTCTTCGGTCACTGTAGAGTACTGAGGACATATAGAACTGTCTTCGGTCACTGTAGAGTACTGAGGACATGTAGAACTGTCTTCGGTCACTGTAGAGTACTGAGGACACGTAGACCTGTCTTCCGTCACTGTAGAGTACTGAGGACACGTAGAACTGTCTTCGGTCACTGTAGAGTACTGAGGACATATTGGATTCACAAAGCAAATATTTAATGTATACATGGAGAACTTTGAAAATGTCCATAATGATTTAAAAGTCCAAAGCAGTAAATTATTATTCAATTAGAACTATTGTCTATGCAAGAAACCAATTTAGGCCTCTAGTTTTTAATAAAACTTGATACTTATTTAAAATAATCATGAAAAGCAATAAATAAATTCTGTCAAGCACCATTTATAATAACATACTTATATAATTATCGACATTTGGAAAAATATACATTTTAACACCTGAATTTTAAAAAAGTTATCACAGATATCTACATGTATTGTATGGGGGTGTATATATCTTTATGTTACTATCATCATCTGGAGAGTCTTCTTTAAGGTATGTTGGCTTTTGATATGAAACTTTAAATTCTCTCCAATAGATATTATTTCATTATACATGATAAATATTAAGTATGTTTTTTCTTTTTCTGTTAAAAAAATTCAAATAACTTGAAAAAACCTTCTGGTATAGAAATTCTATCATCTTTAACATTAAAAAATACCAATACAGAATGCCAGCAACATGTGAACAAATTAAAAATATGTATATGTACAAAACAGAAAAAATATCTTTAAAAGATACTGATTTGCTTCTGGAATCTATAAAAAAAAAAGGTCGTAAATGATATTTGGTCTGATATATCATACAGGTGGTCTCTCAATAAAATTATACATCATAATAAAGATCAGCAGAGTGAACACTTTCATAAAAGTGACACAAGTTCTATTAATCTGTAAACTGAGTTTGAACCAATTCCTGAATGATTACAATCCACTCTGACGAAACCAATACACCAGTACATTGTTTTGGTGTAGTATACTACATTAACAGAGGAATTGAGGAACTAACAACAGAAAATGAACTCGACTTGCAGGGTGATCTCTAGGCGACCTTGAACTTGAAAACATACTTATAAGTAGATATCGGGCAAACACGCCAGTTCCTGCTAAAGTCGATTGACTGACAATTGGATGGATTGACAAATGGAAAGGGAAAAACCATGAATTTCCTACTCTACATACCTGGTGTGATAACGTGACAGGATTTACCTGTTGTGTAGTGTATATTCTTTGGCATATACAATAACTCACATACAAAACTTAAAAATAGGCCCAATATAAAAATATGAATAAAATGTCAAACCGGGATAAGAGGGTAAACATTTGTTGTAGGACTGTATATCAATACATGTAAACACTTTATTGCCTGATGCCTAGTAGTCCAGTGTTCTATTTGTACCATATACTGATGTCGGGGAGAACCCTGTTAGAGAAACACAGACTCATGTGTATTTATAGTAACATTCACGGAGAACCCTGTTAGAGAATCACAGACTCGTGTGTATTTATAGTAACAGTCACACGGAGAACCCTGTTAGAGATTCACAGACTCATGTGTATTTATAGTAACAGTCACGGAGAACCCTGTTAGAGAAACACAGACTCATGTGTATTTATAGTAACATTCACGGAGAACCCTGTTAGAGAAACACAGACTCATGTGTATTTATAGTAACAAAGAACAACTACTTATGGTAAACTTCAGAGGATAACATAATAATATACCTTTCTTAACGTACACCGTTAGTTGTGTAAATCGGTACCATCTTAAAGGCATAATAAATATGGTACAGTTATTGATAAACAATGCACAAACCACACTGAGGTAACATCTAGGAAACCAGAATTAAAGCTCCGGCATTAAGGTGTGCTGGTGTTCACCTCTGTGTTGTCATTTATTTATATTTGTTGACAGCACAGAGTGACTGGGGCGTGATACAATTTTAATGTACAGGACCCCACACAACATGATCATACTTCTCCCTCAGAACATTCTCAAGCTCCTTACTCTGTTCTGCATCTCTGGTCTCCACCACACATTTAACCTGAAAATTGGATCACAAAATAACAATTCAAACTTTTGCCCAACAGTAAGAAAATAAACGAAATTCAAATACGGTGAGGTAATTAATGTTCACAGAAAGGGCGGTAACTCCTACTCGTTATCACAGGAAGGACGATAATTCCTACTAGTAATCACAGGAAGGACGATAACTCCTACTCGTTATCACAGGAAGAGCGATATCTCCTACTCGTTACCACATGTTGAGCGATAACTCCTACTCGTTATCACATGAAGAGCGATAACTCCTACTCGTTATCACATGAAGAGCGATAACTCCTACTCATTATCACATGTTGAGCGATAACTCCTACTCATTATCACATGTTGAGCGATAACTCCTACTCGTTATCACATGAAGAGCGATAACTCCTACTCATTATCACATGTTGAGCGATAACTCCTACTCGTTATCACAGGAAGAGTGATAACTCCTACTCGTTATCACAGGAAGAGTGATAACTCCTACTCGTTATCACATGAAGAGCGATAACTCCTACTCGTTATCACAGGAAGGGCGATAACTCCTACTCGTTATCACAGGAAGGGCGATAATTCCTACTCATTATCACAGGAAGAGCGATAACTCCTACTCGTTATCACAGGAAGGGCGATAACTCCTACTCGTTATCACAGGAAGAGCGATAACTCCTACTCGTTATCACAGGAAGGGCGATAACTCCTACTCGTTATAACAGGAAGAGCGATAACTCCTACTCGTTATCACAGGAAGAGCGATAACTCCTAATCATTATCACATGAAGAGCGATAACTCCTACTCGTTATCACAGGAAGGGCGATAACTCCTACTCGTAATCACAGGAAGGGCGGTAACTCCTACTCGTTATCACATGAAGGGCGATAACTCCTACTCATTATCACATGAAGAGCGATAACTCCTACTCATTATCACATGAAGAGCGATAACTCCTACTCATTATCACATGAAGGGCGATAACTCCTACTCGTTATCACAAGAAGAGCGATATCTCCTACTCGTACACTCCTACTCCTACTCGTTATCACAAGAAGAGTGATAGCTCCTACTCGTTATCACAGGAAGGGTGATAACTCCTACTCGTTATAACAGGAAGAGCGATAACTCCTACTCGTCATCACAGGAAGGATGATATCTCCTACTCGTAATCACAGGAAGGGCGATAACTCCTACTCGTTATCACAGGAAGAGTGATAACTCCTACTCGTTATCACAGGAAGAGCGATAACTCCTACTCGTTATCACAGGAAGGGCGGTAACTCCTACTCGTTATCACAGGAAGAGCGATAACTCCTACTCGTTATCACAGGAAGGGCGATAACTCCTACTCGTAATCACAGGAAGAACGATAACTCCTACTCGTTATCACAGGAAGAGCGATAACTCCTACTCGTTATCACAGGAAGGACGATAACTCCTACTCGTAATCACAGGAAGGGCGATAACTCCTACTCGTTATCACAGGAAGAGCGATAACTCCTATTCGTTATCACAGGAAGAGCGATAACTCCTACTCGTTATCACAGGAAGAGCGATAACTCCTACTCGTTATCACAGGAAGGGCGGTAACTCCTACTCGTTATCACAGGAAGAGCGATAACTCCTACTCCTAATCACAGGAAGAGCGATAACTCCTACTCGTTATCACAGGAAGAGCGATAACTCCTACTCATTATCACAGGAAGGGCGATATCTCCTACTCGTTATCACAGGAAGGGCGATAACTCCTACTCGTTATCACAGGAAGAGCGATAACTCCTACTCGTTATCACAGGAAGGGCGATAACTCCTACTCGTTATCACAGGAAGGGCGATATCTCCTACTCGTAATCACAGGAAGGGCGATAACTCCTACTTGAAATAACAGGAAGGGCGATAACTCCTACTCGTTATAACAGGAAGGGCGATAACTCCTACTCGATATCACAGGAAGAGCGATAACTCCTACTCGATATCACAGGAAGGCGGTAACTCCTACTTGAAATAACAGGAAGGGCGATAACTCCTACTCGTTATCACAGGAAGAGTGATAACTCCTACTCGATATCACAGGAAGGCGATAACTCCTACTCGTTATCACAGGAAGAGCGATAACTCCTACTTGAAATAACAGGAAGGGCGATAACTCCTACTTGAAATAACAGGAAGGGCGATAACTCCTACTCGTTATAACAGGAAGGGCGATAACTCCTACTCGATATCACAGGAAGAGCGATAACTCCTACTCGTTATCACAGGAAGGATGATAACTCCTACTCGTAATCACAGGAAGAGCGATAACTCCTACTCGTTATCACAGGAAGAGCGATAACTCCTACTCGTAATCACAGGAAGGATGATAATTCCTACTCGTTATCACAGGAAGAGCGATAACTCCTACTCGTTATCACAGGAAGGATGATAACTCCTACTCGTTACCACAGGAAGGATGATAACTCCTACTCGTTATCACAGGAAGGATGATAACTCCTACTCGTTATCACAGGAAGGATGATAACTCCTACTTCTAATCACAGGAAGGGCGATAACTCCTACTCCTAATCACAGGAAGAGCGATAACTCCTACTCGTTATCACAGGAAGAGAAATAAGTGCTACAACAAGCAACACCATGACTTTAATTGAGTAACTGTCTCACAACTCCTTTAATGGATATATAATAAAACTAAGTTCTTACTTGAACTGAAAATATGTCCGACTTTATCCAAGCACGTTCATGGTACATGTCTTTCAAACTGTAAAGAAAAGGCGACTTAAAATTATAGTTTAGAGATGGCTTAATTGCAAACTTTAAGGGTCATTTATTACGTTTGATTTCACAATTATTATCTACCATATACTATTCAAACAATAAAATATATTCATTACTTGAAGCAAGAAGTAATCTGTCTGATTTATACAGCCAAAATGTAGAGGAAAAGTTAAACATGCATATAAGACAAGAAAAAAGGACATATGAGAAAAAGAAAAAAAAACAAAGACAATAAACTATGCATCCCTATTAAATGCCATCCAATATGTTTGCAAAATCCATATAATACCCTACATATCATACCTAATTCCCATCTTGGAGATAGTTCTGGCTAATTCTGTGATACCTCCTGGTCGGTCACTGACTGTCACCACAAACCGGACCAGTCGTCCATCAGCAGCAAGACCTCTCTCAATGACTCGGCCTAGACAGGTTGTGTCAATGTTACCCCCACAGAGGATCACCACCACTCTGTAATACACAACACATCATGTCAATGTTACCCTCACAGAGGATCACCACCACTCTGTAATACACAACACACTGTGTCAATGTTACCCCCACAGAGGATCACCACCACTCTGTAATACACAACACACTGTGTCAATGTTACCCCCACAGAGGATCACCACCACTCTGTAATACACAACACACTGTGTCAATGTTACCCCCACAGAGGATCACCACCACTCTGTAATACACAACACACTGTGTCAATGTTACCCCCACAGAGGATCACCACCACTCTGTAATACACAACACACCGTCTCAATGTTACCCCCACAGAGGATCACCACCACTCTGTAATACACAATATACTGTGTCAATGTTACCCCCACAGAGGATCACCACCACTCTGTAATACACAACATACTGTGTCAATGTTACCCCCACAGAGGATCACCACCACTCTGTAATACACAACACACTGTGTCAATGTTACCCCCACAGAGGATCACCACCACTCTGTAATACACAACATACTGTGTCAATGTTACCCCCACAGAGGATCACCACCACTCTGTAATACACAACACACTGTGTCAATGTTACCCCCACAGAGGATCATCACCACTCTATAATACACAACATACTGTGTCAATGTTACCCCCACAGAGGATCACCACCACTCTGTAATACACAACACACTGTGTCAATGTTACCCCCACAGAGGATCACCACAACTCTGTAATACACAACATAGTGTCAATGTTACCCTCACAGAGGATCACCACCACTCTGTAATACACAACACACTGTGTCAATGTTACCCCCACAGAGGATCACCACCACTCTGTAATACACAACACACTGTGTCAATGTTACCCCCACAGAGGATCACCACCACTCTGTAATACACAACATAGTGTCAATGTTACCCCCACAGAGGATCACCACCACTCTGTAATACACAACATACTGTGTCAATGTTACCCCCACAGAGGATCACCACCACTCTGTAATACACAACATACTGTGTCAATGTTACCCCCACAGAGGATCACCACCACTCTGTAATACACAACACACTGTGTCAATGTTACCCCCACAGAGGATCACCACCACTCTGTAATACACAACACACTGTGTCAATGTTACCCCCACAGAGGATCACCACCACTCTGTAATACACAACATATACTGTGTCAATGTTACCCCCACAGAGGATCACCACCACTCTGTAATACACAACACATCATGTCAATGTTACCCCCACAGAGGATCACCACCACTCTGTAATACACAACACACTGTGTCAATGTTACCCCCACAGAGGATCACCACCACTCTGTAATACACAACATACTGTGTCAATGTTACGCCCCACAGAGGATCACCACCACTCTGTAATACACAACACACTGTGTCAATGTTACCCCCACAGAGGATCACCACCACTCTGTAATACACAACACACTGTGTCAATGTTACCCCCACAGAGGATCACCACCACTCTGTAATACACAACACACTGTGTCAATGTTACCCCCACAGAGGATCACCACCACTCTGTAATACACAACACACTGTGTCAATGTTACCCCCCACAGAGGATCACCACCACTCTGTAATACACAACACACTGTGTCAATGTTACCCCCACAGAGGATCACCACCTACTCTGTAATACACAACACATCATGTCAATGTTACCCTCACAGAGGATCACCACCACTCTGTAATACACAACATAGTGTCAATGTTACCCCCACAGAGGATCACCACCACTCTGTAATACACAACACACTGTGTCAATGTTACCCCCACAGAGGATCACCACCACTCTGTAATACACAACATACTGTGTCAATGTTACCCCCACAGAGGATCACCACCACTCTGTAATACACAACATACTGTGTCAATGTTACCCCCACAGAGGATCACCGCCACTCTGTAATACACAACACACTGTGTCAATGTTACCCCCCACAGAGGATCACCACCACTCTGTAATACACAACACACTGTGTCAATGTTACCCCTACAGAGGATCACCACCACTCTGTAATACACAACACACCGTGTCAATGTTACGCCCACAGAGGATCACCACCACTCTGTAATACACAACACACTGTGTCAATGTTACCCCCACAGAGGATCACCACCACTCTGTAATACACAACACACTGTGTCAATGTTACCCCCACAGAGGATCACCACCACTCTGTAATACACAACACACTGTGTCAATGTTACCCCCACAGAGGATCACCACCACTCTGTAATACACAACACACTGTGTCAATGTTACCCCCACAGAGGATCACCACCACTCTGTAATACACAACACATCATGTCAATGTTACCCTCACAGAGGATCACCACCACTCTGTAATACACAACATAGTGTGTCAATGTTACCCCCACAGAGGATCACCACCACTCTGTAATACACAACACACTGTGTCAATGTTACCCCCACAGAGGATCACCACCACTCTGTAATACACAACATAGTGTGTCAATGTTGCCCCACACACTAACACAACATTCTTTGTCAATGTTACCCCACACAGTAACACAACATTCTTTGTCAATGTTACCCCACACACTTACACAACATTCTTTGTCAATGTTACCCCACACACTAACACAACATTCTGTGTCAATGTTACCCCACACAGTAACACAACATTCTTTGTCAATGTTACCCCACACACTAACACAACATACTTTGTCAATGTTACCCCACACACTAACACAACATTCTCTGTCAATGTTACCCCACACACTAACAAAACATTCTTTGTCAATGTTACCCCACACACTAACACAACATTCTGTGTCAATGTTACCCCACACAGTAACACAACATTCTTTGTCAATGTTGCCCCACACACTAACACAACATTCTTTGTCTATGTTACCCCACACACTAACACAACATTCTTTGTCTATGTTACCCCACACACTAACACAACATTCTTTGTCTATGTTACCCCACACACTAACACAACATTCTTTGTCAATGTTACCCCACACACTAACACAACATTCTTTGTCTATGTTACCCCACACACTAACACAACATTCTTTGTCTATGTTACCCCACACACTAACACAACATTCTTTGTCTATGTTACCCCACACACTAACACAACATTCTTTGTCAATGTTACCCCACACAGTAACACAACATTCTTTGTCAATGTTGCCCCACACACTAACACAACATTCTTTGTCTATGTTACCCCACACACTAACACAACATTCTTTGTCAATGTTACCCCACACACTAACACAACATTCTTTGTCTATGTTACCCCACACACTAACACAACATTCTTTGTCAATGTTACCCCGCACACTAACACAACATTCTTTGTCAATGTTACCCCACACACTAACACAACATTCTTTGTCAATGTTGCCCCACACACTAACACAACATTCTTTGTCAATGTTGCCCCACACACTAACACAACATTCTTTGTCAATGTTACCCCACACACTAACACAACATACTTTGTCAATGTTACCCCACACACTAACACAACATTCTTTGTCAATGTTACCCCACACACTAACACAACATTCTTTGTCAATGTTGCCCCACACACTAACACAACATTCTTTGTCAATGTTACCCCACACACTAACACAACATTCTTTGTCAATGTTGCCCCACACACTAACACAACATTCTTTGTCAATGTTACCCCACACACTAACACAACATTCTTTGTCAATGTTACCCCACACACTAACACAACACACTGTGTCAATGTTGCCCCCAGAGTGACAAACAACATACAATGTTAATATCAGTTATACCTACTTTTTACCAGACAGCTCAGGTAGCATGCCCTGTATAATGGCAGCCAGACCAGTAGCCCCAGCCCCCTCCACTACCGCTTTCTCTAGCTCTATCAATCTGAGGATGGCCAGGGCAATGCTCTGCTCCTCTACGACCACCATCTTGTCTATTAGAGGGGCTGCAGTAACAAAAGCGTTCACTCCTACAGTTGGGACGGCCAGACCTGCAACATAATTACATTTGTAGCACCTCTACACAATATATACAGACACATTTGTTTGTAACGACCCCATCCTGGTAAATGAGGTGGTTAAAAGTTCATTTATTTGCCAATGATCAAAATTTTCACTGTAGTATTAACACCAAATACAGTTCTTGTTCTAGATAAGGGATGTTTGTTGTAGTAGCACATCCTAGTTCAAACAGATATTAAAACATAACTTCAAATAACGACAGATCATACCCAGCAAAACACCTGAGCTATAAAAACCTACTGGTGAAAAAAACAAAATGATGGCCAATAAGACAATTTTACTCAGCAAATAACAGCTCATATATTTGGTGCAACATCACAATAAATCTGACATATCACACTCGCATTATGACATCACAATAAATCTAACATATCACACTCACATTATGACATCACAATAAATCTAACATCTCACACTCACATTATGACATCACAATAAATCTAACATATCACACTCACATTATGACATCACAATAAATCTAACATCTCACACTCACATTATGACATAACAATAAATCTGACATATCACACTCTCATTATGACATCACATTTTGCACCTTTTTGTAATCAGAGAAGCCAAATAATGTGTTTGGTATAAAATCTATAACTCTTAAATAATACATGAATTATGAGACGAGCCAGATCTTAGCAGGGGGAATTGACATTGATATACCGTATATCGGTTTTTTTTTAGCGTATGCCAAATTTCACGTTTTCTGTACAAAATGACACGTTTAATTTTTAGCGTATTTCATTTTTAGCGTTTTCACAAAGTGTAATTCAAATTTTAGCGTACATATGTTTCATATACAACAAAAACGAAGAAGTACAGTAATAATAATTTATCTACACGTTTGTTTGCTTCAGCAAACTCAGGTCTGTCCCTGACCAGATTTTCTTTATCCTTCCGTGTAACGGTTACAAATCGTAGCTTGGCCATGTTTCACTTGGCAATGCGACTCTCGTTATGATTTCAAATAGATCTATACAAAGGACAAAACATATGGTCAACTGTGAGTACATTTTTATTGAATAAAACAGTTCAGTCGAGTCACGGCCAATTAAGCACACCTGTATACGGCATGTGTAAACAGGTGATCGGTTCATGACAACACCCCTACAAGGGAGCTAACTCCTACTGTAAAATGTGATCAATTTTAGCGATAACTTATAATTCGCGACCGAGTCTGGTCGTGAAAATAGCGAAAATTAGACACTCGCTAAAAAACCCAGATATACGGTATACTATGTATTTGAGTTATGAGAGGAGCCAATGATTAGTAGTGAGAATTGGCAATAATTTATACAATTGTGTCTATAAACCTTAGCGACAAGTATTGTTTTGACATGATTTATGCAGTTCCGTCTAAACCTTAGCGACAAGCATTGTTTTGATTTATACAATTCTGTCTAAACCTTAGCAACAAGCATTGTTTTGACATGATTTTTACAATTGTGTCTAAACCTTAATGACAAACATTGTTTTGATATGACTTTTACAATAAACCTTAGCAACAAGCATTGTTTTGATTTTTACAGTTCCGTCAAAACCTTATTGACAAGCATCGTTTTTAACATGATATTCACAATAAAACTGAGGGTCAAGCATTGTTTTGACATAATTTATACAATTCTGTCTAAACCTTAGGGTCAAGCATTGTTTTGACATGATTTAAAGTTCTGTCTAAACCTTAGGGTCAAGCATTGTTTTGACATGATTTAAAGTTCTGTCTAAACCTTAGGGTCAAGCATTGTTTTGACATGATTTAAAGTTCTGTCTAAACCTTAGGGACAAGCATTTGTATTTGTATGTATTTTTTAAGAATAACATCATGTACAAGAAAAACAATCTATGACCATTATGTTTTGGAGATCAGATTACCATTCTGTGGGTGATATTATATAACCTCCCATTATACCCTGATCAACTGAGATCAATCTGGAACACAGACAGGTAGCAAGTTCTATTTACCCACTCAGAACCAAATTACACAGTACTAATTACATATACACAGGAGGGTAGAGTTGACCGACTTCCAGAATAACAAAGAGAAATTCAGGATAGGCATGTTAAATGTCACAGTAATCAGAGCATTAGATCAGTCAAAATAACGCCAAAACACCATTACAATGCAGTGATTAAATTGCCAATCATGAATTCCAAACAGCATTCTTAATATAACACTACTGGAAAGAACATTTCTCACCAGGATATTTACCAGTAGGGAACCAGGAACATGTCTCACTAGGATATTTAATAATTTACCAGTAAGGAACCAGGAACATGTCACACCGGGATATTGACCAGTAGGGAACCAGGAACATGTCTCACTAGGAAATTTACCAGTAGGGAACCAGGAACATGTCTCATTAGGATATTGACCAGTAGGGAACCAGGCACTCTCACCAGGATATTTACCAGTAGGGAACCAGGAACATGTCTCACCAGGATATTGACCAGTAGGGAACCAGGAACATGTCTCACCAGAATAGGGAACCAGGAACATGTCTCACCAGGATATTTACCAGTAGGGAACCAGGAACATGTCTCATTAGGATATTGACCAGTAGGGAACCAGGCACTCTCACCAGGATATTTACCAGTAGGGAACCAGGAACATGTCTCTCCAGAATATTTACAAGTAGGGAACCAGGAACATGTCTCATTAGGATATTTACCAGAAGGGAACCAGGCACTCTCACCAGGATATTGACCAGTAGGGAACCAGGAACATGTCAAACCAGGATATTTACCAGTAAGGAACCAGGAACATGTCAAACCAGGATATTTACCAGTAAGGAACCAGGAACATGTCTCATCGGGATATTGACCACTAGGGAACCAGGAACATGTCTCACCAGGATATTTACCACTAGGGAACCAGGAACATGTCTCACCAGGATATTTACCAGTAAGGAACTAGGAACATGTCTTACCAGGATATTTACCAATAGGGAACTGGTGAGACATGTTCCTGGCTAATTAAATTGACCCTTATTGGCCTACCCATCAAAGCAAGGGGTCAGTCTGGGCCAACATGTACATACCATTACAATAGAAATCAAACAAATGATAGTCAAAAATGTGATTTCCCAAAATAAACTAGAATAAAGTGTACCCCCTCCCCAGGGGCAAACGTGAGACCCCAGGGTCATGAAATTCACAATTTTGGCAAAGCATCTTAAAACCCTTCCATCTATGCAGAGTATTTGATTATAACTTATTAGGGTCCTGAGAAGAAGATTTTTGAAATTTCAGTCAATTTGACCCTTTTAAGCCCTGCTAATCAGCTCCTGGGGGTCAGTCTGGGTCTATATGTGAACACCATCAAACTGTCATCTCATGCTAATAATGTTAACCAAGTGAGAATGAACTCCAATAGAAATCCAACAAATAATTGTCAAAAATGTGATTTCTTTATATAAAATATAGTAAAGTTTACCCCCTCCCCAGGGGCAAATGTAAGACTCCCAGGGTCATGAAATTCACAATTTTAGATTTTTGAAATTTCAATTTGAGTCTTTTTAACCCCACCCCTCAGGCCCCTGGGGGGTGGGGACCATATCATTCACAATTTTGATTGACCTTTAGCCATAGAAGCTTCCTGCCAAAATTCATTGAATTTGGTTCAGCAGTTTTGGAGAAGTCGAAAATGTAAATTGTTTATGACAGACAGATGACGCATGACGACGGACAAAAGGCGATTAGAATAGGTCACTTGCGACCTCATCTCAGGTGACCTAATAAAAAGTATTTTGCACAAAGAGAAAAAATGAACAGCATTTATAGGCATTATCCCCTTTGTATATTATGACGTCATCAGTATGGTACTGTTACTATGTTATTTAGAAGCACCTGAAGAGTAAAGCAGAAAAAGCTCATGCTAAGTAAAGATTTTGTTGTTTATCTCTTTCTATATACAATGTATACATGTTTTTCATATTGTATCATACCTTGTATATAATATTACCTTTATATGTCATACAATGTATAATTATCTCCTGACAAACTATACAATATAAGTATACCTTTCATACAAGATACAGGGTTTTTATTTTTCAAAATTGGTCCAAATGGAGGTATAATAAAGTACATGTACAAACTATGAGACAATTATTGATATAATCTATACGCATGTTTATCTTCATTTCTTGGGGGAGGTGGTCAGTATGGGATAACATTCTCACAACAACTAGGTTCAAGTGAAGACAAGTTTCTGGGAACTGTCACAGTAACACTTCAAGCAGCTTTACAGAATTCCAAGTTGTCTCCAGTGAAATCTTACAGGGAATTATAAATTGTTCCTAAAGAACAATACAGGGAATCAAAAATTGTCTTAAAAAATAACGAGTGGTTTCTAGAGAAGATTTACAGGGAATTACAAGTTATCACTAGGGAGTGTGACAGGGAACTCTTACATACCATTACACATTGTCTCTTGTTTTCTGGGTCTGCCAAGTAATACTCAGCAAAACTATCAGTCTCTTCAAGCCCTTTACAAAAAATATCAAGATGTTTATCAGGAGAAACAATCTGACAGCCTGAACCAAATGTATTGGGCAATATTTTAGGGTACAGGCCAAATGACTGGGCTAATATTCCAGGGCATGGGCCAAATGACTGGGCCAATGTTCCAGGGCATGGGCCGAATGTATGGACCAATATTTTAGGGTACAGGCCAAATGACTGGACTAATATTCCAGGGCATGGGCCAAATTACTGGGCCAATATTCCAGGGCATGGGCCAAATTTATGGGCTAATAATCCAGGGCATGGGCTTAATGTATGGGCCAATATTTTAGGGTACAGGCCAAATGACTGGACTAATATTCCAGGGCAGGGGCTAAATGTATGGGCCAATATTCCAAGGCATGGGCCGAATGTATGGGCTAATAATCCAGGGCATGGGCTAAATGTATGGGCCAATATTCCAGGGCATGGGCTAAATGTATGGACCAATATTTTAGGGTACAGGCCAAATGACTGGGCCAATATTCCAGGGCATGGGCCAAATGACTGGGCCAATATTCCAGGACATGGGCCAAATGTATGGACCAATATTTTTAGGGTACAGGCCAAATGACTGGGCTAATATTCCAGGGCATGGGCCAAATGACTGGGCCAATATTCCAGGGCATGGGCCAAATGACTGGGCTAATAATCCAGGGCAGGGGCTAAATGTATGGGCCAATATTCCAGGGCATGGGCCAAATGACTGGGCAAATATTCCTGGGCATGGGCTAGATGTATGGACCAATATTTTAGGGTACAGGCCAAATGTATGGGCCAATATCCCAGAACTTGTGAAGGTGTTACAGAGGGTTATGAAATACAATGATGTCACTCAATAAACAATAACACTTGGTATTTGTACACAATGCAAGTCAGTGTCCACTACAAAGGGTTTAACCTGAAGCTTACCATCTGCCAGTGTTGAGATAGGTTTCTCAGCTTTCGAAGTACCTGTTCAGCCAGAACCACGAATAACTATAACACCTAGAGGTATCATGAAGGTGTATCTATTATTTACTACTGAAGTCTGGGGCTTTCATTGCTATCTTAAATTGAATTTATCTTTCATTGATACCTACAACATCCACGAGTTCTACTAGTGGGGTGACACCTAAAGGAGTGTCACAGAAAGAATGAAGTGTAGTTAGGGAAGATAACTCTGGATGAGCACAAAAGACAGAAAAAAATAAATGCTGAGGGTGATACAGAAATGTCCGTCTTGAGTTCAGAGGTTCCATGCACGAGTCCTGGTTTACATCAAAATCATTCAATGTCAATATTTCGACCAATAAGAAGCATCAGCGTGGTTACACGTATATGGCAAGAAAATCCGTGAGGTTGAATTTGCATCTAAAATTTGACCGATTGAATTCCTCAATGTGGTTGCTATGGCAATGAATCCCATGTGGTTGAATTCGAATTCCCCTATTTACAAAAATGTACCATTTTGCATCCAAATCCATTGTCTAAACTTCGACAAATCAGAAGCCTTCATATGGCAATGATACCCATGCAATGGAATTCGCAGTCCCCTAATACCAATATATACCATATACCAATGGTAATCGAAATCAAACAATATCTAAATTTTCACCAGTCAGAGGCAAATAAGTCTGTGGCGGCCCTCTTGGCTGACCGATTGGAAAATAAAAGATCAGTTGCAAACCCCATGACATTGAAGAACATTTGTGTCAATTTTTTTTTAAGTTGGGCACTAAATAGATTATTGGTTATCTTATAACACTGGTAACCCCAAACACCTTTATTTTCTTTCCTTTAGCATAAATACCTTCACTTGCTCTTAATTTTCTCACTTGCACTTAATTTATTCGCGCGACATTTAAAACTCTCAAATACGTTTGAATATTAATACTGGCGCGAGGAAATTGAAGGTTTGAGGGTTACCACTGTAATAATTTTCATAATTCTTCAGTTTTCTGGAATATGACACATTAATTGATTATGAGACATCAATTGGCATCTATGCAAGCATACGTTAGGGTCTCTCGTGTGTTGTTGTTCAGTGAGGTAGTCACCCACTACTATAAGGAGACCCAGCCTCAAAACGATCCTGATTGCAATATATACACGTGGTGATAAAACAACCAAACAATCAACCCTAAGTTCATCTTAGTAACAGATGTACTCGCGGTATTCTAATCGATAAATAATTACATATACGATCAAAGATAAAAACAAATGTCATGTATATCATTATGATGTCAAAATCAGGGCTTCTAGGGACCACAGAACCAAATCAAAAATAGATTGTGGGTTTTTTCCCGTTTGGGCAGAAGATTTAATAGGAAAGTGAATGCATCCGGGCCTACTGATTGGATATTTAGGTGACTGGTGACGTAACATCCGCCACCTCTCGATAAAATACGACCCTTTTTCAAAACCCTATTGTGGCCGTTCTATGAAAGATATAGAAAAACTAAAGATACGCTTTTCTTCAGAACTATCTCTTCTTGTTATGTTTGGAGTTTCAGATTTTTGGATTGAAACGCTGATTTTTAAGGACCGGTTAAACAGAAGCTACCGGTCAAAATGACGATTTTGGCATGTTTGACCCAAAATATCTCATAAATAACAATTTCCACAGGGATACCACACACATCCAGACCTAGATCGAGTCAAGTTTTACAATGGTTCAAAAAACCATAGAGATTGTATGTGCCATTTTTTCCACCCTCAAATCGCTACAATAGCCGGCAAAATGGGTGAATTAGCCCATACTTTCATTTCGCTCCGCAAGGAACGATAATTGAGTTATCGCCCCTTACTACACTCCATTCTTTACTGGTTTAGGTGCAAATTTATATATGTTTAATGCAATGAACAAATACTGATATCCTATGCCATTATTATAACAGCAAATTCATTACCATTTTTACCATATTGGGCCCCATTCCTTTGTCACCAAATGTACACTACAAACAGGAATACATGCCGACGTTTGCACCAATATGATTTCTTACAGTGCCATACATGTAAGTCCATCAGTATGTGAAACTACTTCACTGTTAAGACGTAATTCCACAGTACCACACTCACTCGAATGGAGACTCATTGCAGAGTAAACTGAAAATTGGAGACCAGATTCAGATGAAAAAAAAAAAAAACAGATTAAAATGAAATTTGCCTCCTGATGACTGTATCTTACCGTCAGCCAGTGTTGAAGTTGTAGTAGTATATACTGGCTTGCCTGCTTTCATCGCCTCAGCAAAACTAGGGCAGGTCTCGGACTCAACTCCCTGTAAACGTAACATTGTATTAGGGGACAGGCCATTCGTAAGGTAGGTCCATGGCAAATATATAACACACGAAAACAGTTGGATATCCATCCGATATTAGGAACTACATTGGTTAAAGATAATAATCTAGGCATGATGGCTTCAGACACATAATTTTCTGGAACAATAACTTAGATACTTACAATAATCTGGACTGATGGCTTGAGACTTTTGATGGCCAGTGCAGCCCCAGCGATGAGACCAGCACCACCTACAGGGATAACACAAGCATCAAGGTCAGGAACTTGCTCCAGAATTTCTAACCCTACTGTTCCCTGGCCTGCCAAGATGTGTGGATGGTCATACCTGACAAAAAATAATACATATAATCCACACTCCTCGTAAATAAAAGGTACGACATCTGATCATCAATGATACAATACAAAGAATACCCACTATATGAGTATAGTTCCAGAAGATAAGGAATACAGACTATGTGAACCTAAAACAGGGTGTAAAAACTAAAAACCTAAAACAGGGTGTAAAAACTAAAAACACATAATTAGTTATCCTTCCATTTTCATTGACAATGAACAGTGAAAAGAGGTGACAATTTTTGTTAGTTGATTAATGCTTGTTGATAATTGTACAAACCCATTGATGTACATCAGATCCTGTTCCTTTCCAAGCTTCATAGCATGTTCTCTCGACTAAAAGTACAAAACACTCACATACAGAATTATCTATAAACGATGAATTACCTGATTATCTTTATTAAAATAACTGATTACGTGTATATATGCAAATGTATATGCTGAAATAGCTACATAAAGACTCTGAAATTCTAATGCCATGTGGATTATCTACCAGCATTACTTATGGTAGTGGCATCTTGAATGCTGCCATAGAAACAAAAACTGCATTTTCTCCCTATTGAAAGACAAAGATATTTATTATCTATCTCAAAGATGGCTGCTGAACCATTGAAGTGTTGCAGAAAGGATATTGTTGGAGAATATGATATTGCTGAACCTCTGAACTGTTGGAGAATATGATATTGCTGAACCTCTGAAATGTTGGAGAATATGACATTGCTGAACCTCTGAACTGTTGGAGAATATATATGACAATGCTGAACCTCTGAACTGTTGGAGAATATATATGACAATGCTGAACCTCTGAACTGTTGGAGAATATGACATTGCTGAACCTCTGAGCTGTTGGAGAATATGATATTGCTGAGCTTCTGAACTGTTGGAGAATAAGATATTGCTAAGCCACTAAAGTGTTGGAGAATATGATATATCTGAGCCTTTGAACCGTTGGAAACTATATTGCTGGAGAATATATTATTGATAAATTTAAGTCACACACGATTGTGGTGAAAACTCCATGGTAATAGATCAGCTTACCGGTATCCCATGTAACTTAAAAAGGAAGTAAAATTACCTCAGAGATATCCTTCCCTGTAACAATGACATGAGCACCGTAGGACCGACAAGCCTGCACCTTCATCAATGGAGCTATTTTAGGCATCACCACAGTAATTGGGATGTTGAGTTCCTTGCCATGGTAACTAAGTGCGAGGGCATGGTTACCAGCACTGGCTGCCACAACTCCTTTTTCTTTCTGCTCCTGTGTAGACAGGAAGATTAGTTAACAGGCGCGGATCCAGGAATTTGAAAGGGGGGGGTGTCCAGTAATTCAGTGGTCAAATTTTTTTTGGCAAGGGGTCTGGGGGCCAAAATTACGGAAAATGAAATGATTATAGCAAATTTTACAATCTTTCAGGAATAGGATTTTCCATAAGCGGGGGGTTTTGGCATAGGTGGGTTTTTGTTTTAAGGCTATAAAAAAATTTCCCTCATCCTGAACTAGTTATCCTGACGACATCTGTTTATGTTGACCATTTAATGTTTCACTATCTGACTTGATCAAATCCGTTGAAGAATTATCCCATAACAATCATCATAAATGGTAGTTAGCATTGATTTCTTGGACACAGAAACTGGGGTCCTCGACTCATGCTTCTCTTGTGGTACTTACTTACACCTGGTACACACTATATCTCTTAACATTGGGGCTCATCAAAATAGATATCGACATTGAGCTCTTTTACTTATTAAGTAATGCTACAAAATGATAAATCTGATAATGATAAATTCATCAAGTAATACTGGTTAACATGTGTGACCACCGGTTTCATTGACCTAGGGCTCCTACCTTAGGCAGCATCATCAGGGTGTATCTTGCTCCTCTTTCCTTAAAACTGTCAAAAGATAAAGGTGTACAATTCACAGAATATCCATGGCAATTTTTGTATGGTTATTATCAACATATAAATTTCACAGAATGTCTAAGGTTATTGTCAACATCTAATAGATCTCAATTGCAATTTAGCTGTAATCAAATTTGAAGAGTATATTATTTACATTTTGTTCCCATGTACACTTACAGATAAATAATATACTCTTCAAATTTGATTACTGGTACATTGCAATTGAGATCTACACGTATACGTATAAGTGACATCATTTTCTTCAACAGATCTGTGAATATTAACTGCTCAAAATCAGATATCCTTTATGAATTCAAGTATAAAATGAATATGCCTTGCTTGAATTATTGATAAATTGAGGATTAATATATTTACCTTCCAGTGAACTGCAGAAATTCCTTTTTAAAGAATATATTTACACCTAAAAGTCCTGATAAACGAGATCGCTGGAAAAGACAATCACATCTTAAAGCAAGATTAATTTCATAGTTCAGTAAATCTCATACATATTTGTGAAACTCTAAATACATGTTAAATATATAATTGAAATCTGTGATTATATACAAGTAATGCCATCATTATATGATACCTACTGTACAAGGAGTCTTCATGATGCCATCCCTTATTTTGTAGGCAGCTGCACTGATGTCTTCAAACTGTATTTTTTGAT